>NW_026294391.1:18565235-18675000 GCF_007827085.1 Peromyscus californicus insignis | reverse complement strand
CAGATGTTCCTGCCTCTGGCTATGCTCCCTCTTTTATCTACAATAAACCTTCTCCTTCACCATGCCTAGGAGCAGTCATGTCTTTCCTTTTTTATTTCTTTTTTTTCCATTCAAGTACAACTCTGCAAACAAGATTTTCAGCAATTGTTATTTTACTAGCATTGCTACTTTCTAACAGTGGTAATGGCAGGGCACTCATTCTGGACAATGAGTTTTGAATCGCTCACAGCAGGAGGCCAACATTAACCTGGGGCTTATATAGTCTGATGGTTTATAAAACCCTCTTCTATTTACTCTCTATTAAAGATTATCAAGATTATCAAAATGATTATGTGCTTTAGCTTTTTTTATTTTTAAAAATTTAAAAATTCATTCTTTGAGAATTTCATACATGTTACTTCCCCTCTCTAACTTCCCAGACCCTTCCCACATCCTCATTCCATGTCCTTTTTTATTAACAACAACAAAATAAACCTTACCAAGTCCAAAATTAGTCCTACTTAAATGTGCATGGTGTGAAAGCCATCCACTAGAACATGGGCCTTCCTGCAGTCATGCCAGAATGTTGGCTGCCTTGATATTGTGCAGGCATCCATTCTTGCTGTGAGTTTATGAGTGCGATAGTCTCACAGTATGCAAAAGACATTGTTAGGCAGCACTCTTTCCCAATCCCTGGCTCTTACTATCTTTCCATCCCCTAATCTGTGAGGTTTATCGAGAGTTGACAGCAGAGAATGTCATCTAGATGTCCCATTTAGACTCCACCCACACTAATTCTGCACTTTGACAAGTCATGAGTCTGTATTAACCACTGTCCACTGGCAAAAGGAATAAGAGCTGCTATAATCTGATACCTGCCTATCTGCCACTTGAGTAGGCTAGAGGCAGGTGTGGAGAGGGGGTTACAGGCAGTGGAGAGAGAGGGAGTGCTTTGCTTGGCCCCTACTGGGCCAGAATGTGTGTGGTGGTTCGGTTTGAGCAGGAGTTTTCTCTACTCCCAGTAAGCATGTTCTTGAGGTCGCTAGCTCACATACTGGTTTTTAAATGAGACTGAGAACTGAGAGTATGGCTTAGTGGCAGAACACTTGCCTGGAGTGGCTTCATGCCCCTGGATTGGAGTTCCAGAACTGCCAAATGGTAATATAAAGCCAGAGACTGGAAATAAATGAGGAGGGTTGTCATTCCTCAAGTTCTTTGAGATCATTGTCCCATTGCATGAGGTTAGGAATGAATTTATTACAAATGGTTATTTCTCAGTCCAAGTTATTACTAACCATGTATTTGATGTAAATACCAACCAAAGTACATACATGTTTTATAGCAACTAGTAAGTGTGGCAGAATGCAAAGAATTCTCCAGAAAAAGTCTCTGCTGAGACATACTCTGACAGAAATAAAGTGATACATGGCTTCCTATGACAATATATCAGAAGCAGTTTAAGCACTAACAGCAACCATTTCCTGGGCAATAAGGATGTCTGTGCAGATGGACAGACCATGTAGAAGGCCTTTATACCTTCTGTCAGGGTGTGGATTCTGAGATTTTACTTTAATCTATCAAACTCTCCGGGGAATTGCTTCCAAAGCAATATTTGACCCCAAAGTAAATAATAAATAAATAAAACAAAAGCATATACCTCACTGTAGTTTTGTTTTTAAATCAGTTCCCTCCCAGAAAAAAGTCCCTGGTGAAGTGGTTAGGTGGCAACAACAGCCTCCAGGGAATGACTGTTTCCTTCCAAAGATCTTGTTGTTGTCATTATTGTTAAATCTGAAAAAATCACTCTTAAAATGTGTTTAAAAAATAAATGTGGAACAAACTTCAGTGCCTTACAATTCTATTAAAATGCCAAGTGATTTCTTTTGGATATGTTTTCGTGTTTGTTTCAGCCTCCAGAGCAGTACTAAATTTTATTGTCTGCCATGCAAACAATCTCACTCAGGGAATTATGGGCACACAGTTATATTTAACTTGCTATTGATTAGGTATGGCAGGATATGGAATTATATTCATGGAAACGTAAAGTACAGAGACGTATAACAAGTAGGTAGAAGTGTGTGCAACAATTCAAGGTAATCACTGTGCCCCGATTGTGCTGCAGATTAGAGCAGACTGTAATGAGGTTTCTAGTTAATGAGAACACTTCAATTCTCAACCAGATTAGAGGCAAAGGGCTCTTCAGAGAAGTGTCAGTTCCTAGTTTTACTACAGGTGCGGTGAAAATGATGTTTTGAAAAGATTCTAATTTGAATTTAGAAGTAGTCAGTGAAATGAAAACTAGAATTCCAAACTCTATCTTCATCATCTTGTTATGCACACACAGAATAAAATCCCTATGTTCAGACCCTGTAAATAATTCCTGAACAGAGCCCCCAAGCCTCTACCATCCACACCCCCTTTCTCTTCTACCTTAAATCATTTGATTTCCCACAAGGAATGGCTGATCATGCCAAATACCATTGTCAGTGGATCTAGAACTCCTATGAACACTTTCTTCAGAGAGTGCCTGGCAAGGCTATTGACATTTAATGAAATCAGATCTTGGAAGCTAGGGCTTAATTAGTCACATTCTTCTGAGTTATTCTGGCTTTGGCCACCCATGAATCTGACTGCACCTTCTGATTCCCAAGAGGTCTTGAGTCCCTAATTCTGGCTTCCTTTTGGCTGCCCTGTCCATCCTGCCAGCAGCTCCTCAGAAAGATCCTCTTGTATGAGAAAATGATGCCTTGTTTTTGCCCTCCAAAGGAGCCCAGACTACATCTCACCCTTTCCTACCTCCTCATTATGGCTTGTTTCAGCTCTGAAGTACTCAGATCAAACCTACAGTCCTAATTTCCTAACAAAAACAACTTCCCAAACCCTCCTCTTCCGTGAGCCCTTTAGACCTCAACTGTGACATCTGCTTCTACATTCCTTTAAATATAAATATCCATGGAAACCATAAAATGTGTTTTTTGATGGATGCATATCTTCCAAATAATATTGTAAGGTCCTTGTGACAATCTCTTCATGACTCTTGGTGCCCTCTGTGGCTTGCTCAGTATTCATTTATCCACCACCTAGAGGTATTTCTACAGCATAGCAGTTAAGAATGTGGGCTCTGTCTATATGAGAGTCACCGCAAGGAGGCATATGGATAGGCATATGCCCCTTTAACTAACTGATAGAATGTAATATTGTCAGTTACGGGATAAACTGACACCGTGAACCTCCTGGTATGCTGCACAGGGAAGGATGCAGCTGATCACATTTGTAGCAGTCCTGCCAAAAGTGGACCACCTCAATCACCATTGGAGGGAACATCAGACAAACCAAATGGGTCTTTACTCTTCAGCATGTCAGAACGGTGAAAGAGAAAGGAAGCATTCAAAGTTACAAGTGAGTAAAGTAATGGGACAATTGAATGCTGTGTGTAGCCATGGATTTGACCTCAGATTTTTTTCTATAATACACATAAGTAGGAGAATTGTCTGACTCTAAATAAGTCTGAGATTGAATAATAGTATTGTTGAAATGTCAACCAATGGGACAACGGTGCTCACATTGCATTTATATAGGAGAACATCTTTGTTTTTCAAAAACACACACTGAAGTATTTAGAGGTAAAGAAGCTTATGTCTGCAGTTGTCTCCAAAATGGTCCAAAAAGGATGATTTTATATACATGTATATACATATAATTAGATATGTATATAGTGCATATATAAACATATATGCATTCCCATATATATGCATATAAAAACATATATGGGAAAA
Source organism: Peromyscus californicus insignis (assembly GCF_007827085.1). Lineage (NCBI taxonomy): Eukaryota > Metazoa > Chordata > Mammalia > Rodentia > Cricetidae > Peromyscus > Peromyscus californicus. The sequence goes on along the minus strand of NW_026294391.1, from coordinate 18,671,245 downwards.
TACTCTAAAAGGAAGATGTGGTCAACCATGATTGGGGAAGGGGAAACAGGGTTTCCTTGCCATGTGACTATGAAACTTGATCCATGAAACTTGTTTAAAATCTACACTGCATATCCCACTATGATGCTATATGCCCCCATCCTCAACCACTTTGGTAGAGCTCACTCCAACTCTGATAAATTCCTGCTAAAACTATCTGCGCATGGACTATGCTTTCCTTCTGGAAAACCTGAACAGAGAGGCTCTTGTAACAGTGGGAACAACAGGAACAGTCAAAGTCAATGGGCTGAAGCACTGTTTGTGAGGACTCTGTGTCAGAGCAACAGAGGAAGGTGGGCAGCAGACTTGCTAAGCTAGGGCAGTGGTTCTCTGTAGGTCCAGGGGGTAAATTCAGTGTTCCCACAAAGGCAGTTATGTTTCTACTCCACTGACTAAAATGAAAGCATTAGATTTCCTTACACACTTTGTTCCCTGGTGTTTATGTACTTATTCTTGATTTCTTGATCAAAAGCTCATTACCACTTTCCCCACTCTAAGTTTCTGCTACATTGTTTTGGAACCTTCTTTAGTTTCTAGTGGGTTTTTTGTTTGTTTGTTTTGCTTTGTTCAGCTTTTTTCTTTCCCATCTTAGACTTGAGAGTTTGTTTGAATCAACTTTCTGTTGCTGTGTTAAAATATCTAAGATAAGTAACTTAAAATGAGGAGATGTTGGTTTTGGCAGAAGTGTGTGGTAGGAGAAAGTGTCTCACCTCATGGTGGCCAGAAAAGAGAAAAAAAAAGGTGGGAGGGAGGGAGAGAAGAGAGCAAGAGCAAGCTATTCCAATATACCCTTCAAGAGTATGCCTCCAAAGACCTACTTCTAACTAGGCCCCACCTCCTAAAGGTTCAGCTACTTCCCAAAAGCACTTGGGGAGCAAACCTTCAACACATGGGATCTGGGGGACATTTACAACTGAAGTCATAAAAATATTAACTGTGGCTTCATTATAAATTGACAGCTGATATTGAGTAATTCATTCAGTGGCAGAATCCTTTGGAGAGAAATTGTTTCTTCTGTTATTGGCTAATGTCCTAGTTAGTTTTAACTGTCAATTTGATACAGCCTAGAGTCACCGGAGAAAGGAGTCTCAATTGAGGGATTGACAAGATCACTTTGGACTTTGAGCATGGCTTTGGGAGATTGTCTTGGTTATTAATTGATGTAGTAAGGATCAGTCCACTGTAGACAGCACTACTCCCTGGCTCTATAAGAAGGCTGTCTAAGCATGGTCGGCGAGTGTGGACAGAAACAGCATTCTCCATGGTTTTCGTTGTACTTGCCTGGCTGTGAGGGAGTTTCCTAGTTAGAGGTAATGGGGTGTGGAATAATAGGCAGGCCTGCCCTCAGATTTCTGCCTTGAGTTCAAGCTCTGACTTCTCTCAATGCTACACTGTGACCTGGAAGTGTAAGCCAATTAAATGCTTTCCTCCTCTCAGCTACCTTTATTCAGAGTATGTTATCACAGCAAGAGAGGTGAACCTCAAAAACAAACTGACCAGTTCACCTGATATTTCTTTAGTAGTTACTCTAATGAGTGGGAGAATCCTTTGTTTCTTTGGCATCTGAAAGTTGGAGTCATTTAATTTTATCTACACCTTTTGGGAGGAATTAACGGAAAAATAAGAAACTGGGAATCTGGAAGGCTCACATTTGGGGACATGCAGGCCCCAGGGGTGAATCTACTACTATTGTTTTGCTAAATGAATGTAGTGTCAAACTACCCTAAAACATTATGGGGGTAACCAACCACTTTCTGATTGGATTTAAGGCCCATTCCATGGGAGGAAACACAGGCTTGGTTCTGTAAATCTGGCCAAGAACCTGTGGTTGGGGACCTCACAGGCTCTGGGGATGAATCTATTACTACTATTTTGCTGAATGGATATACAATCAAACTTCTCTCTAAATTTGTATTCCTGTGTCCACAGATTACTACAGTTCTTTTGAAACTCCTATCTGTGCTCTGCTTTTTCACCGTTCCTCCATGGGAACCCCCAACAACCACTCATCATTTCACTGTATCCATTTTCATATGTCTTCATAGTCCCACCTTTTCTGGAATTTCAAAAAGTTAAATCATTTTATTTAATTTGAGTTGTTTATTTTTGTTTTTGTTTTTGAGATAGGATTTTAAAAGATAGTGGAAATATGATGTATAATATTGTAATGATCAATTCATGTCATTATAAACTTTCATGATAACACAGAATGTACCAAGACTGAACTCTAATGTAAACTAGGAACTTGAGTTAACATTGATGTGTCCATGCAGGCTTGTTAGTTGTAACAGATGGACCACTCTGGTGGGAGACAGTGATAGTAGAGAAGGCTATGACTGCATGGAGGAACAGGACTCTGTGGGAACTCTGTACCTTCCTTTTATGTTTGCTGTGAACCTAAAATAATAGTCATTTTCAAAAGATAATCAATGCCTTAGATAAATGACTGTGATATAAAACTAATTTTTAAAGCTGTAGGTATGCAGTAAAACAGACATAGGACTATCGTATTTTTTTTTATTACTGAAACTCTGGCTTGGCTATTCCATTAATTCCATTCTATTCTTTCTGCCTCTTTTTGGATTATGATCTCACATAGAACTGCTCTAATATCTGGGGGCCTAAGTGACTTTGAGTCTTTGCCTCACCGGTATAAACTTTGTACTTCTGCCAGGGAAGACGGTGTTGGGAGGAGAGAAAGGTGAGGAGAAGAAAATGAAAGAAAGTGGAGGAGTGGGGAGGAGGAGCAGGAACAGCATGAGCTTTGTGTAAAACTGGCTGTCTAACAACAGTAATACAGGAGCACTTTGGTTCCTCCATGTAGATGGAATATTTGTGGTTATGGAGACCTTGTAGTCACTGAAAGTTGTGGTTTAGAGGAATTATTCATGTTTGAGATAACAGTTATGATTTTGTACTTGGTTCACAAAAGTTTGTGATATCTGAGATCTCAAAAAGTCATCCTAATTTGTATATAAATGGAGCTATGCCTGTTACATTTGGAAAGATGAGAAGATATTGCCTGTTATCAAAGAGAAAATCTTAATGTATATCAGACTTTCTGGTCTGTTATTTTATGAGAACATTAAGTCACAAGGTATCCATGAGGGCCAATTTCATACATCAACTTGTGAGTTTATATATGCAAATCCTTTCTGTGTCCAGATAATACTGTTTCCTTATAGTTCTCCTTTGTCTCTGGCTCTTACAATCTTTCTGTTACCCTTTTCTCCTATGATCTCAGACCTTTGGGAGGAAGGGATACGATGTAGATGTTTTATTAAAGACTGGACATTCTTCAGTTTCTTGTTCTCTACGCCTTGATCAGTGTTGGTTCTGTGTTAATCATCACTACAAAAGAAGCTTCTCTGATGAGGTTTGAGGGATGCACTAATTTATTGGTATATTTATAAGTCATTAAGAGTCAGTTTAGTACTGTGTACATTTAGCAAGAGTATATAGGTAGCACAAATTTGACTTGATGGATTATTTTTTAAAAAGCAAAAGAAAGGACATGAAGTTGGAGGTCAGGATGGATGTGGGAGGAGTTAGGAGGAGGAGTAGAGGGTTACTGGCCCCAAGTATAGTGCCAGACATTGATTCTGCCTTGTGGGGGGCTTAAATCCAATTATAAAGTGGTTGGTTACTCCTATAACCTTCATGCCACTCTTGAACCAGTGGGCATATGTTGCCAGCCCGGTTGTTATTATAGTTCACAGCTAGGTAATACTATTTATTCCTTTTCTCCTCCAGTAGTATGGAGAGCACCTTCAAGCACTATGAAAGATAGCCAGTAGGGATGAAGTTTCTAGGTCAGTACCAGCTTCAATTCCCCATGTTCTATGACTCAAGTATATGGTGTCTTCAGCAATAAGGTCTTATTATCCAGTTCTGGAGGGTAATAAAGAGCAATGGCAGTAGCTTGTAATTCTTGGGGGTGGGTCTATTGAACTTTACTGACAAATCTCTTCAAAAGAGCTAACCTATTCCGGCACTGGGTTTTTTTTCATTGGACAGACCATAATGTCTATGAGGGATATTGTTCCTCCTAACCCCCCATTATAAAGTAACTCCACTGAAACTCTTTTCAGATATGTATATATGGTATTGTGCCATCAGCTTCGCATGGTTATCAGGCTTTTGGCTCACGTTGAATTGTTACTGGATTTTCTGGTTCTTCGGTATAGATGGCATATAGCTTGGCCTGTGTGAACCAATTTTTATAATAAATATTATTGTATATGTTATAGTTCTGTTTCTTTAGAGAAATCTGATTAATATAGCATTTCTTGTATCTGTTAAATGAAATCCATAGAAGGCTATTGTTTTGACTGAGCTCCGACACTAGACCCAACAAATCAGATCAAGATGGAGTCACTCTACATATGGAGTCACCTAATAAATATGAACTTTGTGCTAATGGCTCTTGAGACCTGATACCCCCAACACACACACACACACACACACACGCACGCACGCACGCACGCACGCACACACACAAAGATAAAAAGACTTTATAACTTGAGACTAACTAGCATCCTTTAATGTCTTGGGCAGAAATGGCTGAATGGAGAGTGCATACTGAAGAGAAACTTAGAGCAGTGTGAGAAATGGAGACTGTAGGCGAGGTCATTATCTGCAAATACTAATCAGTGCTTCCTTATGTTGTCTCATGATGAAGCTGCCCAAAGGACTTGATATAGAGTCCTAAAGAAAAGGGGCTTGTAAATAAATGAGAGGGTTAGCTGAGATGGTGTACCTCTGCCTCTAGGGCAGTGGTTCTCAACCTTCCTAATGCTGTGATCCTTTAATATTGTAGTGACCCCCTCAACCATAAAACTATTTTTGTTGCTACTTCATAATTATAATTTTGCTACAGTTACAGATTGTAATGTAAATATCTGATATGTGATCCCCAAAGGGATTGCGACCAACAGGTAGAGAACTGCTCTAGGGTTTTGGTAGGATAGGAGAGGTGGGAGTTCTGGGTTCTATGTTGTGTTTCTGAACAAAGGCACCCTGGGCAGAGATGGTCCTTCACTGTACCTTTCAGATGAAAATTAAGCAAAAGCAAACTTAAGAAGGCTATTATTTGGGGGTAGGAAGAGCTACTAGTATTTGGTTTGGTAAGTGTCAGGACAAAATCTGTGAGTGAGCCGTGCAAGGTGATGAGAAAAAGGAAGTGCACGGGCCTGAACAAGGTACTCAAAGATCCTCAAGACATCAGGAAGGAAAATAAGTCATGAGATTCAAGTAGGTTTTTAGTTTTCAGTGTGAGATTTATTTAACACTATGGTGGATCTGTTTAACAGACATTCAAATCCAGATGACCTTCCTAATTTTTCTTTTCTAGCCATTTAGGACCCATTTCACTAGGATGTGAAGAATGATACCTGCTTTGCACTTTTCTTTTCTCTTAGAAGTGCTTAACCTGGACCAAAAGTATTTGTGCCTTTAGGAGGTAAGATTCTTCTATGTGTATGGCAGTTGAGTGAGAATGTTGCTGAAATCCAGCAGGCCAGCTCTAGGAGAGTGAGTGAGAAGTGTGGACCTATCTGAAATGGACTTCAGTGGCCATCACCATGAGCCCAAATCATGGAAACCCTCCCTCTTTATCTGTCTCCAGCTATCACCAAGTAGTCAGTGTCCCATTATTTTTTGAAAACATTGTACCAACATCCATCTTTTCCTCATGGAGTGACATGGTCTTTTTTATTTATTTTTGTTAAATTGTGTAATATTTTAAATTCTTTGAGAATTTCATACATGCATATAATATATTTTGATTATATTGACTCACTACACATCCCCCAACTCCTCCTGAATCTACCACTTTTCCCAACTTCATGTCTCCTTTTTTTTTATACCTCACCAAGTCCAACTTTTGCTGCCGCCTCTATATGCATGGGTGTGGGGCTATCCATTAGAACATGATCAACCTATCAGAGGCCATCCCCCTAAAGAAAACTGATTTTTTCCTCCACTAGCAGTCATCAACTATCAATAGCTCATGAGTTCTTCCCATTTCTGTGCTGGAATGCTGGCACTATCCTTTTCATGGAGACCTGATTTGCTTTCCTACATGGACAATCAGTCTCTTGCTCATGAGACAAAATTAGTTTTACTTCATTGGCCTTTGAGTACTCTTCCTCCCATTCCCAAAGAGCTTGTATTTCTTTGATTTTGACAGTAATTCATTCATTCATTTTACATCTTACACATCAAGCATTCCTGACTCCAAAATGATTTCCTGGGTTCAGTGCCTCAGAACCAGAATAATTGACTTGGCAACATGAAAAGTCAAAAGCAAAGTGTGATGAGGCTCCTCTTCATTTGATACTAGAAATGTCTTCCATAAATCTAGCTTATTAAAACAATGAGTCTAATACTATTTATGCAATTTCCAAATGAGATTGTCATAAAATTGTTATGGAATATTAAAGTCTATTCTCTGTGGATGATAATGATGCAAATATTGATGTGAGCCCACTAAGATATATGAGGCACATGTTCATCAAAATCGGTAAATGGTGAATATGTAAATATCTCTTCACACCATACATAAACAGATTATATGCTTTCATTTGTTCTAAGTATTTTTTAATGAGGAGAGACATCCTTTGTATTTAGGAGTGTGATATTCATCTTTTCACATTTGTTTTAGGATGAAGAGTCTGTATAATATGCATTCCTAGATTCACCCCTGATTTTAGGGTGAATTTCTATTGCTATGACAAAACACCATTACCAAGAGGAAGCTGAGGAGGAAAGGCTTTTTTTTAGCTTATACTTCCATATCATGTTCTATCACTGAAGGAAGTCAGGACAGGAACTCAAACATGGCAGGAACCTTGGAGGCAGGAGCTGATGCAGAGGGTATGGAGGGGAGCTGCTTACTGCCTTGCTTCCCCTTGCTTGCTCAGCCTGCTTCAGCCCAGGGATGGCACCACACATTGTGGGCTGGGCCCTTCCCATCAATCACTAAGTAAGAAAATGTCCTACAGCTGGGTCTTATGGAAGCATTTTCTCAATTGCAGTTCCCTCCTTTCAGATAACTCTGTGTCAAATTGATGTAAAACTAGCCATTACACCCCTTAACATACACCTTCAATTCACCATGTGGTTTTGGGGAGGTTGTAAACACTTTAAGACTGTTGTCTACTTGCAGGCTCACTGGGGACAGACCTTGAAGGTTATATCTTCATGTTGTTCTGGCCTGGGTTCTCTGTTTCATGAACTGCTGAGAGCAAGTTGCACTGCAAATCCCTGACCTCAAACAATGGACTGAGATGCTTCAGGTGCTGCTGTGCCTGCCCTTCACTCTAAAGTGTGCCCTGTCACTGTAAACTGTGAGCCAAAATAAATCCTTCCTTTCCTAAGTTCCTTCTGCCAGGCCTTTTGTCCCAGAAAGAGAGATAACTAATGTATTAGTTTACTTTCCCCTTAAAGGTAAGATTGGTAGTGATTTCTGCTGCCATTCAGTAGAGAAGTAATCAAATGTTTTATTATAATAGCAGGAAAGGGAGAAAATGTATATGGATGCAGTTTGTAAAGCTCCAAGTGGCATTTTTAAAGCATTGATCATGTTTTCTCTTTTCTTTAGTAACCTCTACATCATTAATATAAAATGATTATGAGAGGATTACTTGGTAATTTGAAGACACTTCCAGTGAACTTGAGTTCTTGTCCCTTCTTTGCTCAGGCTGAGTTGCTGTAAGCTATTTCCATGGCAGCTTCTGCCTAGGCCTTCACTCTAGAGATCTTGTTCTGATGAAAGCCAAACTTGCTATGAGGCCGCCTCATTGGTGGGCCTTTGGGAGAGGAGAGTAACTCATTAAATCCCATTGCCTCTTCTGTTCTGTTTTATAGTCATATAGAAACAAGCACTCAGTCAGCATACTAATTGTGTTGGTTAATTTTTGTCAACTGGACACAGACTAGAATCACCTGGGAAGAGGGAACCTCAACTGAGGGACTGCCTCTGTCAGATTGACCTGTGAGCAAGCCGATGAGGCATTTCCTTGATTACTGATTAATGTGAGAGGGCCTAGCCCACTGTGAGCAGTGTCACTTCTGGGCAACAGTCCTAGATTGTATAAGAAAAGAAGCTGATTAAGTCATGAGGAACAAGCCAGTAAGCAGTTTCTCCATGGTCTCTGCTTCACTTCCTGCCTTGAATTCCTGACTTGGCTTCCCTCAATAATAGGCTGTAACCTGTAAGCCAAACAAGTCTTTTCTTTCCTCAAGTTGCATTTGATCAGTGTTTTATTATAGCAACAGAGAAGCAAATCAGGACACTAATGAAGCACAAGATATTTGGGGCGATGTCAGGAAGGATTAATAGCTGGTTAGGTCTAGAATGGCCACGTTAAGAAGCTTGATATAGAAGTATATTTTGCCCACTCCTCAGACAGACAGTTACCAACTGTCGTGTTTTAAAACATTCACAGAGAGACTGGAAAGACAGCTCAGGCGTTAAGAGCACTTACTACTCTTCCAGAAGACCCATGTTTGGCAGCTTACAACGAATTGCCTATTTTTCCAACTCCATGGATATCTGACCCCTCTGATCTCTGTAGACATGGGCACTCACATACACACATTTACATGCACACACATATAATTTAACACATAAAATAAATCTAAAACATTCACAGAAATTCTTGGACACTGCTTACACTGAAATGGAGTCTATTTTCTGGCCTCTGATGACTTGCTTCTGAAGAACAAAATGTGGAAGTGACATTGAGTAGCTGCCAACACTGGGTTGTAAAAGGCAATGCAGCTTCTTCCAGGTTTTTTCTCTTGTGGCATGCCAGTCTTGGGATCCTGCAATTTCATAGAAGTCTGATTGTCTGAAGGCTGCCATGATAGAGAGGTCACCCAGAGCTGGAAAGACTTACTCAAGGAGCGCTTGCTGTCTGCCCAAACTGTGTGAGTCTTCATAGCCGTATTAGTTATTTTTCTGTTGCTGTGTTAAAAAACCATGACTAAAGAAAACTTAATGAAGAAAGGGCTTATTTTGGCTTACAGTTCTAGAGGGATAAGAGTCCATGATGGTAGAGTATGGCAACAAATAGCAGACATAGTGGCAGGAGTAGGAAGGTGAGGGCTCATATCTTGAACTGTGAACATGAAGTAGAGCAAATTGCAAGGAGGGCAATGCCTCAAGCTCTTAAAGCCCTTCTCCAGTGACATAGTTCCTCTACCAAATAAATTCCAACTCCCCAAACAGTGCCACCACCTGGAGACCAACTATTCAAATCTCAAGATTATGGGGTACACTGTGCATTCAAACCACCACACTAACACCAGCTTCTAGGATTATGAGTTCATTTTCTCTTTCCATAGAAAGAATCTGCTAGACCAGTGTGAATTTTTCTGCTATATCCTACCCAACACATTTATTTGTTGACTAAAAGGGAGATCCAGAAGGCCCCTTTTGCTTGTCTGTTTGGTTTGAGTTTTGATTTTTGAGAGTGTCTAGTTATATGACACAATTGGGCCTAAAACACGTAATCTTCCCGTGTCAGCCTCCCTAGTAGGATTAGGCATCTGCAAGCATGTCTGGTGGAAGTCTAGGCCTTTTTTTTTTTTTTTTTTTGGTTTTTCGAGACAGGGTTTCTCTGTGTAGCTTTGCGCCTTTCCTGGAACTCGCTTTGGAGACCAGGCTGGCCTCGAACTCACAAAGATCCGCCTGGCTCTGCCTCCCGAGTGCTGGGATTAAAGGCGTGCGCCACCACCGCCGGCCGGGCCTTTTTGACTTATTGAAAGTGGCCTAAAAGAGTTGACTGCAGCCGGGCAAAAGACCAAGAGAGAGAGCATCCAAATCAACAAAATCAGAAATGAAAATGGGGCATAACAACAGACATTGAGGAAATCCAGAGAATCATCAGGTCATACTTCAAAAACCTCTATTCGACAAAACTGGAAAACCTAAAAGAAATGGATAACTTTCTGGATAGGTACCACATACCTAAGTTAAATCAAGACCAGATAAACTATTTAAATAGTCCAATAACTCCTAACGAAATAGAAACAGTCATTAAAAGTCTCCCAACCAAAAAAAGCCCAGGGACCAGATGGTTTCAGCGCAGAATTCTACCAGATCTTCAAAGAAGAGTTAATACCAATACTCTCTAAATTGTTCCACACAATAGAAACAGAAGGAACATTACCAACTCCTTCTACGAGGCTACAATTACCCTAATTCCTAAACCAAACAAGGATACAACAAAGAAAGAGAACTACAGACCGATCTCCCTCATGAACATTGATGCAAAAATACTCAATAAAATACTGGCAAACAGACTCTAAGAGCACATCAAAACAATTATCCACCATGATCAAGTAAGATTCATTCCAGGGATGCAAGGGTGGTTCAACATACGAAAGTCCATCAATGTAATACACCATATAAACAAACTCAAAGAAAAAAACCATATGATCATCTCACTGGATGCAGAAAAGGCATTTGACAAAATCCAACACCCCTTCATGATAAAGGTATTGGAGCGATCAGGAATACAGGGAACATACCTAAACATAATAAAGGCAATTTACAGCAAGCCAACAGTCAACATCAAATTAAATGGAGAGAAACTCAAAGCAATTCCACTAAAATCAGGAACGAGGCAAGGCTGTCCACTCTCCCCATACTTATTCAATATAGTACTTGAAGTTCTAGCCAGAGCAATAAGACAACATAAGGAGATTAAGGGGATACAAATTGGAAAGGAAGAAGTCAAGCTTTCCCTATTTGCAGATGACATGATAGTATACTTGAGCGACCCCAAAGATTCCACCAAGGAACTGATACAGCTTATAAACACCTTCAGCAACATAGCAGGATACAAGAGCAACTCCAAAAAATCAGTAGCCCTCCTATATACAATGGACAAAGAAGCGGAGAAGGAAATCAGAGATACATCACCCTTTACTATAGCCACAAATGACATAAAATACCTTGGGGTAACACTAACCAAGCAAGTGAAGGACCTATATGACAAGAACTTTAAGTCCCTGAAAAAAGAAATTGAAGAAGATGTCAGAAAATGGAAAGATCTCCCATGCTCATGGATAGGCAGGACTAACATAGTAAAAATGGCAATCTTACCAAAAGCAATCTACAGACTCAATGCAATCCCCATCAAAATACAAATACAATTCTTCACAGACCTGGAAAAAATAATACTCAACTTCATATGGAAAAACAAAAAACCCAGGATAGCCAAAGGAATCCTGTACAATAACACAACTTCTGGAGGCATCACGATCCCTGACTTCAAGCTCTACTATAGAGTTACAGTAATAAAAACAGCTTGGTACTGGCATAAAAACCGACATGTGGACCAATGGAATCGAATTGAAGACCCTGACATTAATCCGCACACCTATGAACACATAATTTTTGACAAAGAAGCCAAAGTGCACAATGGAAAAAAGAAAGCATCTTCAACAAATGGTGCTGGCAAAACTGGATATCAACATGTAGAAGACTGCAAATAGATCCATATCTATCACCGTGCAAAAAACTTAAGTCCAAGTGGATCAAGGACCTCAACATAAATCCAGCTACTCTGAACCTGCTAGAAGAGAAAGTAGGAAGTAGTCTTGAACGCATTGGCATAGGAGATCACTTCCTAAATAGAACACCAGTAGCACAGACTCTGAGAGAAACAATCAATCAATGGGACCTCTTGAAACTGAGAAGCTTTCGTAGAGCAAAGGATATGGTCAACAAGGCAAAGCGACAGCCTACAGAATGGGAAAAGATCTTCACCAACCCCACATCTGACAGAGGACTGATATCCAAAATATATAAGGAATTCAAGAAATTAGACATCAAAATGCCCAAACAGTCCAATTAAGAAATGGGCTATAGAACTAAACAGAGAATTCTCAACAGAGGAAACTCAAATAGCCAAAAGACATTTAAGGAACTGCTCAACATCCCTAATCATCAGGGAAATGCAAATCAAAACAACTCTGAGATACCACCTTACGCCTATCAGAATGGCTAAGATCAAAAACACTGAAGACACCTTATGCTGGAGAGGATATGGAGCTAGGGGAACTCTCCTCCACTGCTGGTGGGAATGCAAGCTTGTACAACCACTTTGGAAGTCAATATGGCGCTTTCTTAGAAAATTGGGAATCAATCTCCCCCAAGATCCAGCTATACCACTCTTGGGCATATACCCAAGGAATGCTCATCCACACCATAAGAGCACTTGTTCAGCTATGTTCATATCAGCATTGTTTGTAATAGCCAGAACATGGAAACAACCTAGATGCCCTTCAACTGAAGAATGGATAAACAAAATGTGGTACATATACACAATGGAATACTACTCAGCAGAGAAAAACAATGGCATCATGAGGTTTGCAGACAAATGGATGGATCTAGAAAAAATCATCCTGAGTGAGGTAACCCAGACTCAGAAAGACAAACATGGTATGTACTCACTCATAGCAGGATACTAGACATGAAACAAGGATGACTTGTCTGCTACTCACATCACCAGGGAGGCTACCTGGAAAACAGGACCCCAAGAAAGACACAGGGATCACCCAATGACAGAGAAATGGAATGAGATCTACATGAACAGCCTGGACATGAGTGGGGGTAATGAAAGGCGAGGGTTGAGGGAAAGAGAGCTTGGGGGAGCGGGAGATCCCAGCTGGATCAACAACAGAGAGGGAGAACAAGGAATAGGAGACCATGGTAAATGAAGACCACATGAGAATAGGAAGAAGCAAAGTGCTAGAGAGGCCCACAGAAATCCACAAAGATACCCACACAACAGACTGCTGGCAATGGTCGAGAGACAGCCCGAACTGACCTACTCTGGTGATGGGATGGCCAAACACCCTAATTGTTGTGCTAGAAACCTCATCCAACTACTGAGGGATCTGGATGCAGAGATCCATGACTAGGCCCCGGGTGGATCTCTGGGAGTCCAATTAGCGAGAATGAGGAGGGTTTATATGAGCGAGAGTTGTTGAGACCAAGGTTGGATAAAGCACAGGGACAAATAGCCAAATGAATGGAAACACATGAACTATGAACCAATGGCTGAGGGGTCCCCACTGGATCAGGCCCTCTGAATGGATGAGACAGTTGATTGGCTTGATCTGTTTGGGAGGCATCCAGGCAGTGGGACCAGATCTTGTGCTCATTGCATGAGTTGGCTGTTTGAAACCTGGGGGCCTATGCAGGATTGTTTGGCTCGGCCTGGGAGGAGGGGACTGGACCTACCTGGACTGAGTCTACCAGGTTGATCTCAGTCTGTGGGGAAGGCTTTGCCCTGGAGGAGATGGGAATGGGGGGGGGTTTGGGGGGAAGGTGAGGGGGACGGGACGGGGGAGAACAAGGGAATCCGTGGCTGATATGTAGAACTGAATTGTATTGCAAAATAAATTAAAAAAAAAAAGAATACACAAAAAAAAATTGGAGGAGTTGAATTGAAGACACTGACATTAATCTGCACACGTATGAATACCTAATTTTCAAAGCCAAAACTGTACAATGGAAAAAAGATAGCATCATCAACAAATGGTGCTGGCATAACTGGATGTCAACATGTAGAAGACTGCAAATAGATCCAAATCTGTCACCATGCACAAAACTTAAGTCCAAGTGGATCAAAGACCTCAACATAAATCCAGTTACTCTGAACCTGATAGAAGAGAAAGTAAGAAATAGTCTTGAATGCAATGGCACTGGAGATCACTTCCTAAATATAACACCAGTAGCACAGACACTAAGAGCAACAACTAATAATTGGGACCTCTTGAAACTGAAAAGCTTTTGTAGGGCAAAGGACATGGTCAATAAGACAAAACAAAAGCCTACAGAATGGGAAAAGATCTTCACCAACCCCACATCTGACAGAATATATAAAGAACTCAAGAAACTAGACATCAAAATACCTAAAAGTCCAATTAAAAAATGGGCTACAGAGCTAAACAGAATTCTCAACAGAAGAATCTCAAATGGCTGAAACACATTTAAGGAATTGCTCAACATTCTTAGTCATCAGGGAAATGCAAATCAAAATGACTCTGAGATACCATCTTAAACCTGTCAGAATGGCTAAGATCAAAAACAATGAACACAGCTTATGTTGGAGAGGATGTGGATTGTAGATGTAACCAACGGTCTTATTAAATAAGAAACACAGAGCCGATTCAGAGATGAAAGCCAAGAGGTCAGAGTGATAGCTAAGAGCTGAGATTAAAAACCTTACCCTTCCTGCCGCTGCTGTCTTCTCTCTCCACAAGAGACCTCTCTGAAAGAGACCTACTTCCTGTGTGTCTGTCTTTATAAAGACTTTCTGTTCTGCCTTCTCATTGATTGTAAACTTAATCACATGATCGCATCGTCACTGCCTGTCTGTACAGACCTCCAGGTCTTCTATGGTTGGTATTGAGATTAAAGGTGTGTGTCTCCAATGCTGGCTGCATCCTTGAACACACAGAGATCTACCTAGCTCTGCCTACCAAGTGCTGGGATTAAAGGCGTGCACCACCAATGCCCAGCTCTTGCTATGGCTCTAATAGCTCTGACACCCAGGCAACTTTATTTATTAACATACAAATAAAATCACTTTTCAGTACAAATAAAATATCACCATATTTCCTCTTTTCTATTTTAATAAAAAGAAAAAAGGAAAAAGGTTATAACTAACATAAGAAAAACTATATACAAAAGTACAATAACTATATACAAAATATACAAGTGATAAATACCTGAACAATGTCTAGTCCATTTGTATTTGACAAATTCAGACAAAATAATTCCATTATCTATCCTATTTTGGTAAATCCAAAATGTACTTAATTCACTTTCTATCCTAAATAATTTTCAACTATAACTAACTAATCTTCAGCTATGACTAATTAATCTTCAACTCCCTCAGATACCCAAGAAGGAAATAATATTACCTAACAAAAATAAAAACTTCCAAAAAAATTGTGAGTTGACAGAAACAGCCAGCTGCCTGGACAGTCACCTGAGGTTTCTCCACAGTGTTGGGGCATCACCTCACATTGGATGAGAGCAGTCCATGTAGCAGAAACACCTGAATTCCACTAGTGTCATGTCATGATTCAGGATTTTAAATTCTGGAAATTGTTGATTTTTTTTATTTCAACTGTCCATTCTTCTTGGCTGTGTATATGTGGCTTCATCTCAGCATCCTGTTCTTCTCCACATCCCTCTATCAAATGTCAGTCTACTATTGAGAGGCGTGAACTTAGTTACTCTTCAAGAATAACTGTTTCAGCTGTTGTTCCATTGCACATCAGAAGCCATTGGCCCACTGCCTGTTCAGCTGCCTTTGAAGAAAAGGGCATTGTACCTTTTCTGGATTGTGAAGGCCACTTCAGGGATGGTGCCATATTGTCCTAGCTTCAGAAGATGACTTTTGATAAAGCCGTAACAACACTTGTTTTGGCAAGAATTGGTAGTCCTTTGTTTCGTGTCCTGTCTGTCCTGTTTTTCAGCAGTTGATTCGAAGACACTTTGTTGTCCAGTGGCTAACTTTTGCCACACTGAAGGTTAACTTCATATGCAGTTTCTTCAATGCCAATATTTTCTCTGAAGTAGATTGGTACTGCCAGGAGCCGACATGTCTCATAGTCATAACAAAAAAGAAAGATTTTCTAAATTATTAAAACATTTTAAATGCCATAATCTGTAGATCTCTGAAGAGTTTGACGATGACCTGTCTATCTAAAACATATCTGCTCAATCTTGAAAACATACCTAATATGACTACAAGTTCTATTGTAATAGCTAACTAATAACTTTCATTTCTTTATATCCTAATAGTTGGTAATAATAACACTCGAGAATCAGAAAACTGCATTACATTGTTAAATGAATGGTATAAGTACAATTAGAAATATACATATAGCATTTTCTAACAATATCAATTTCAATATGTATAATTTGTATATAATATAAAACAATCCAATCCAATGTAAAGTATTTAAAACTAGTAGTTGTCTTTTTTTAACAAGAACCTTAAATGTAATTTCATTTGCTTAGCCCTTTTCCTAACCCTTAACAACAACTTGTAATCAACCCCCCTAAACTATGAAAATTAATTATCCCAGACCCAAAACCCACTAAAAGAGCAAAAAAACACCCACACCACACAACCTCTTTGGGAATGTGGGCGTTGTATTCTTAAAAATGCTTCCTGCTGGGTATGGGCAAAGGTATCTTTATCCTGAAAAGAAAAATTTTAGGTTAATTGTCAAATTCTAGGAAAGGTAACTATATCCTTCATTATCCAGTCTATGTATAATGCCAAAGTTCAGGGTTTATCTCAAGTCCTTATTCAAGTATTTTTTGAGACTGGATCATCTCAGCTAGCCCTCTCAAAATTGCTCTGAGCACTTTGTAGTCCAAAGCTGATCTGTAGATAATGTTTCTCAGCTTAATAATATTATTATTGTCCACGTGGAATTGTTGTTGTGGGGCCCCATCTTCTTTCTGGAGACTTCAGTTGATGTTAGGCCTGGCTGTGATTTCCTGCAAAAACTGATAAGAGACTCGAACACAAAGACATATATATGCAGGTAATTGAAGCCTTTTTTCTAGAATAAGTTAGTACTCTATATGACCATTCATATCTTAACAAAGTTTAAAATGTATATATATATATATATATAGATATAGATATAGATATAGATATAGATACATATAGATATAGATATATATAATTATTCTCGTAAATTTTGATATAAAATTCATACTTTAAGAAAAGTTTAAAGAATCAGAATAGAATCAAAGAGTTGAGATTAGTAATAGAATAGTCCCTTAATTAATTTGGTTTTTCTCCTGTCCCATAGCAGAAGATGGCACTTTTCTTCTGGCATGATACAGGCAGTTTGCATTTTCCTTTTAACAACACGCTTGAGTTTAAAGAAGGAGAGAGCCATTCTCCAACTCCAAAGTCAGCTTTAAATTTTTATTTTACTGGGACTATTAGAAGACCAATAGTGTTAAATTTCTTTAGAGAAGAGCAGAAACAGACATTTAGGAAGACTTATAAAATATTTTAGATGATGTACCCATATGCCATTCCACTCTGTTTCCTGGGATAGATGATTTGTCCCTTTTCTTCAGTTGTCTCATTTGTCCAGTGTTCTTCAGATTCCTTAACCTTCATTCTCCTAAAAGACAAAAACAAGCACCTTTCCCCAAGACTAGTTTTGGAAATGTTCCTTTTTGGCAAGTTATTCTCTGATTAAATGAAAAGGCATGTGTTACTGGTATAAGTTAATTTAAATTGGATGTTCATGCTGGTTGATGAACTATCACCTCCTCTAATTAGGAGGTCTCTCTTGTTCAAATCAAACCTTTATCAATTTTGATGGTACCCACAGCTTATCTTCTCCTGTAGAAACAAAAGCAAAACCTCGTCCCCAACATAACACATACCCTGGTTTTCATTCTGAAGTCAGCAATCCTTAAAGTATATAGGCTGATTTAATTCTGTAGTTTTTTTCTATTATCCAATGTCTCTTTGCAGCTGTTGTTCCTTTCTCATTGGCATTGAAAAAATTCAAAGTTAATAGAGCATTATGCAGTCTATTTCTGGGGTTTTTTGTTACCCCTTTCTGTTTATTTAGCATATCCTTTAGAGTTCTGTTTGATCTTTCTATAACTGCTGGACCTGTAGGATTATGTGGTATACCTGCATTATGCTTTATATTGTAATAAGCAAAAAAAATGTTTCATTTTAACAGAGACATATGATGGAGCATTGTCAGTTTTGATTTGTGCAGGTATACCCATGATGGCCATAACTTCTAGCAAATGAGTGATTAGAGAATCAGCTTTTTCAGAACTCAAAGCAGTTGCCCATTTGAAATCCTGAATAAGTATCGATGGTATGGTGTACATATTTCAATTTTCCAAATTCTGCAAAGTGAAACATGTCCATCTGCCAGATTTCATTCCTCTGAGTACCCTTTGGGTTACATCCTGCTGGTAATGACGTTTGATTGTAGAAGGAACAAGTAGGACATTTCTTTACTATTTCTTTGGCTTGTTGCCAGGTTATGGAAAAATCCTTTTATAAACCTTTACTAATGACATGATGTTTTTTAAGAAATTCTGAGGCCTCCAGAACATTTCCTATCAATAATTTATCAATCTCATCATTGCCTTGTGCTAGAGGGCCTGGCAGACCAGTACGGGATCGGATGTGAGTTATATATAAAGGATAACTCCTTTTCCTAATTGAATCATGTAATTGAATAAATAGTGAAGTTAATTCTGAAGCATCAGGGATAAACTCTGAAGTCTCAATATGTAATACCACTCTTTCAGCATACTCAGAGTCAGTTACTATGTTGAGAGGTTCTGAAAAATACATTAATACCAGCAGAATAGCAACAATTCTGATTTTTGAACTGAATTATAAGGACTTTGAACAACTTTACTTAAATTTTCTGATTTGTAACCTGCCTTTCCTTGTTTGTTGGCATCTGTATAAAAAGTATGAACTCCAGATATGGGTTTTTTCCTCACAATTCGAGGCAAGATCCAGTCAGTTCTCTTTATAAGATCAATTCTATTGCTTTTGGGATATTTGCTGTTAATTTCTTCCAAAAAATTACTGCAAGCTCTTTGCCAAGCTTCATTTTCTATCCATAATTTTTCAATGTCTTCCTTAGTTAAAGGTACAACAATTTCTGCTGGGTCTATTCCTGCTAATTGACAAAGTCTCAATTTTCCTTTCCAAATCAAGTCAGAGATTTTTTCACATAAGCTTTTAATTTTTTATTTAGTTTATTTGGTAAAAAATATCCATTCAAATATAATATCTTCCCTCTGCATTAATATTCCTGTTGAAGAATGCCTAGAAGGTAAAATAACCAAAATGCCATCTAGCTTTGGATCAATACAATCTATGTGCCCTTCACATACTTTCTTTTCTACCAAGGCCAATTCTTTCTCAGCTTCAGGTGATAATTCTCTTGGACTATTTAAGTCTTTGTCACCTTCTAAGATTTTAAACAAATTATTCAATTCATCCTTTTTTACCCCAACAATAGTTCTTAGATGAGAAATGTCTCCAAATAATCTTTGAAAGTCATTAAGAGTCTGTAGTCTCTCTCTCCTAATTTGCACCTTTTGAGGTCTAATTTTTGTAGCTCTATTTTATATCCTAAATAATTAATAGAATCTCCTCTTTGTATCTTTTCAGGAGCAATTTGTAATCCCTAGCAAAGCAAAATTTTCTTTACTTCTTCAAACATTCTTTCTAAAGTATCTGCATTTGAGTCAGCTAATAAAATATCATCCATATAATGATAAATTATAGAATTAGGAAATTTTTTACATACCACTTCCAATGGCCGTTGTACAAAATATTGGCACAGAGTTGGGCTATTCAACATTCCCTGTGGGAGCACCCTCCATTGAAATCTTTTAACTGGTTGAGAATTATTGTAAGTAGGCACTGTGAAAGCAAATCTTTCTCTGTCTTTATCTTGTAAGGATACTGAAAAGAAACAGTCTTTTAAATCAATAACAATGAGAGGCCATCCTTTTGGTAACAGAGTAGGCAAAGGAATTCCAGATTGTAGAGAGTCCATTGGCTGAATTACTTTGTTAATTGCTCTAAGGTCTGTTACTATTCTCCGTTTACCAGATTTCTTTTTAATAACAAATACAGGAGAATTCCAAGGGCTGGTTGATTCTTCAATATGCTGAGCATTTAACTGTTCTTCTACCAGCTCTTCTAAAGCCTGGAGTTTCTCTGTTTTTAAAGGCCATTTGCTGAACCCATAAAAGCTTGTCTGTTGACCATTTTAAAGGTAGAGCTGTTGGTGTTTTTGGAAGATTATCAGTTGTTGTGCCCTGTTCTTGTATAATATGGATGGCTGGTGACCACTCATTAGAATAATATCTTCTAATATTTCTCTCAGAAACATGTGCTAGTTTATGATTTGTTTCTGAGATTGGAGGGATTTTAATCTGAGTATTCCATTGTTGCAACAAGTCTCGACCCCACAGGTTCATAGCTATGTTAGCCATATATGGTTTTAATTTTCCTCTCTGTCCTTCTGGACCTATATATTCGAGCCATCTTGCACTCTGTTTCACTTGAGATAATGTCCCAATTCCTAACAGTTGAACGTTTACCTCCTGAAGAGGCCAAGTTTCTTGCCAAAATTCTGGTGCAATTATGGTAACGTCCACACCTGTGTCTACCAGACCAGACAACAAAACACCATTTATTTTTATTGTTAATTTTGGTCTTTGTTCATTAATAGAAGTTTGCCAAAAAATTTTCTTTATGTTTTCTCCTGAATTTTCTATTCTCTCTGTTTCATCATTCCGACCAACATGATTTATTCCAATAGGCATTTGGTTATTTAATTGTTCAGAGTAGGGGTTTCCTCTACAAATACAGGAAAGGTTTGAACTGGATTTGCTATGGGGGCCTGCCTGTAGCCCCTCTGGGAGTTTCCCAAAGACCAAGGCAAAGGATTACCTTGTCTGTCTCTTTTTGATCTACATTTGTTGGTCCAGTGTTTTCCCTTACCACACCTTCTGCATACTCCAGAAGGAAGGGGCATTCTGTTGCCAGTGTTCCTTGAAGAAACATTGCTTCGAGGAATGACCTGTTTACAGTCCCTTTAAAAATGTCCTTGCTTTCCACATCCAAAACTTCTAACATTTCTCACACCTTTTGAAATTGCTTCTCCTACCCACATATCATCATGGTCATAAGCTTCAACATTAACCATGTCTCTAATCCAATCTTCCAAAGGTGCAGATCTTGCCTTAAACAGCCTGATTATTCTTTTGCATGCTGCATTTGCGTTCTCAAAGGCCAAAGATTAAATTATTATCTGACTAGCTTCTGAATCCAGGACCATTCTCTTTACAGCTGAAGCCAGTCTTTGTAGAAAATCTGTGAAAGATTTTTTTTGGCCTTGTATAACCTTTGTAAATGACTCAGTTTTTTTCCTAGTTCCTCAACTCTGTCCCATGCATTCAAGGCTGCCATTCAACATAGAATTAGGGTTTGGACATCATATGAACATTGTGTTTGTACTGAAGCATATTGGCCTTCTCCAACAAGTTGATCCTGGCAGACTTTTATTCCTTTATCCCTCCATTGTTTTTCTTTGTTTTTAGCCTCATCCTTGAACCACATTTGCCACTGGAGCCTTTGACTGGGTTCCAGAACAGCCTGTGCCAGCTCCCACCAGTCCTGTGGTATAATCCTATTATATGTTGACCAGGAGTTTAATATTTGCTTTACATATAGGGAATGCATGCCATAAGATACAATTGCCTCCTTAAACCTTTGTAAATATAACATTTCAATTGGAGCCCAAATATTTTGTGTAGTCATTTGATTAGGCAACTGCTGTACGGTTACCAGATAAATTAAGGGTGACTGTGTGAAAACAGGCTTCCTTTCTGTAACCTTATGATCCAATCTTGAAACAACTACACTGTTTTCTTCTGTCTGAATCTGAATTTCTCTATAATTCGTTTTAACAGGTTTAACAGGTGTTTCTAAATCTTTTATCCTGGCACTTAAATTGACTATCTTTTTAAATAGTAAAATGAGGATAAGAAAAGTAATGAAGTGCATAATTTGATCAATATTAATCTTCTCTTATAGTTGTTCCTTTGTCAGAGTACCTAAAATTTCAAACAAAGCCCAATTTTCTTTCAATGTTCAAATAAAACCCATTTTTTAATGTGGAAAAAAATTCTCTTTTAAATAGCTTCCTTTAAAATATCTGATATCTCAATTGACTTACCAAATCTGTGTAGAACAGTAGAAATCCGAGAGAATTTCAAAACAGCCACCCAGTGTCCGAGGTGTGAATCCAGAGAGAAAGAAAGAGAGAGAGAGAGAGAGAGAGAGAGAGAGAGAGAGAGAGAGAGAGAGCAAGAAAGCATAGCCACAAGTTCTGGCTTAAAGCTTAAACCCAGCCACGTGTTCCCGCTTGAGCTGAGTCAAACCTGGGCTCGGCTTCCTTAAGCTCTGACCACGTGCATTGGCTTTACAGGCAGGGGCCCTGTTCAACAGGGAAGGCCTGAGTTGTTTGTAGCACAGGCTTTAAGCAAGTAGCTCCAGCTGCAGCTAACCACTTGGGGCTATGGTCAGTCTGGCCTGAGACCAAGGAGACCTGGGCCTGAGGTAGGGAGCCAGGCCACCCAGGTGGGAAACCGGACCTGCTGCCAAGCCAAGCCAAGTGGTTTTTAATGGATTCTTGTCACGTTGGGTGCCAAATGTAGATGTAACCAACTGTCTTATTAAATAAGAAACACAAAGCCAATTCAGAGATGAAAGCCAAGAGGTCAGAGTGATAGCTAAGAGCTGAGATTAAAAACCTTACCCTTCCTGCTGCTGCTGTCTTGTCTCTGCACAAGAGACCTCTCTGAAAGAGACCTATTTCCTGTGTGCCTGTCTTTATAAAGACTTTCTGTTCTGCCTTCTCATTGATTGTAAACTAAATCACATGATCGCATCGTCACTGCCTGTCTGTACAGACCTCCAGGTCTTCTATGGTTGGTATTGAGATTAAAGGTGTGTGTCTCCAATGCTGGCTGCATCCTTGAACACACAGAGATCTACCTAGCTCTGCCTACCAAGTGCTGGGATTAAAGGCATGCACCACCAATGCCCAGCTCTTGCTATGGCTCTAATAGCTCTGACCCCTGGGCAACTTTATTTATTAACATACAAATAAAATCACATTTCAGTACAAATAAAATATCACCATAGTGGATCAAGGGGAACACTCCTACACTGCGGGTGGGAAGAAAAGCTTGCACAGCCACTTTGAAAATCAGTATGGCAGTTTATCAGAAAATTGGGAATCAATTTTCCTCAAGACTCAACTATACCACTCTTGGGCATATACCCAAGGAATGCTCACTCATACCACAAGGACACATGCTCAACTATGTTCATAGCAGCATTATTTGTAATAGCCAGAACCTGGAAACAACCTACATTTTTCCATTTAAAAAAAAGATTTTTTAAAAAATTCATGTGTATTTTTGTGTTTCTGCATGAGTTTCTGCGCACCATGTGCAGTGCCTATGGAGGCCAGAAGAGGGTATTAAATCCTCTAGAACTGGAGTTACAGATGATTGTGTGCTCAGATCTTCTGTAAGAGTAGAAGTGCTTGCTCTTAACCTCATAGCCATCTTTTAAGATGTCTCCTTCCACATTCTTAAACGAAAATTGTCAAGTGTTTACCAAAGTTGAACTTTTAGGGTAAATGTCCAAATACTTATAACAATGTGGATTTTTATCAGGCTATTTTATTATACACTCAGTTGTTCACATCCACAAATTCAATCATCAACAACAGGAAACTATTTGGAAAGGGATAGTGCTCTCCACGGAACTTTTGCCAGCATGGGGGCTTGGTGTTGCCTCTGTACCTTCCCTTCAGTGACCACTACCATCTGTCCCTTAGTCACTGTCATCATTGTAAGCAACTTTGGAAACAGCTGTGTGATCAGGCCACACTCTTCAGTGAGTGATCACATTTAATTATACTATAGTGCTCTCTTCATTATTATATTTTAGACAAGGTCTCACTGTACAGCTCAAGCTGGTCTAGAACTCCCTGTGTGACTCAGGCTGTCCTCTAGCCCAGAGAAACCCTCCTGACAATACCTTTCTTGTGCTGGAATTGCTAGTTGGAACTATTAAACTCAGATCTGTGTTGCTCTCTCTCACACTTTATAGCACGTCTCCTGAAGGGCAGCTGAGATAACACAGTTCCACCTCTGTGCAGATAAGTGAACTGCATATGTCTGTTGCTCCACAATCCACCAATAAGTCCAAATGAGTGGTTGACCAAGAAGGAGTAGTGGGGGACAGAAAATAGTGGAATCTTCTTTTTACAAGGTTGTGATGGGGCAAGGTAAACCCCAGGGCATTTCCTCTCTGTTGCCTCAGGATTGACAGATTGGGAAATTGTTCCTTCATGTCAGAGCTTAATTACACCTCCCATCTTTCCAAATTTCACACTTATTCCATTCAAAACTTCTACTGAATCAGACTTCAGTTTATTACCTTCCCTGTTCCTTTGATTCTCCCTCATACCCACTGCACAAAGAGGATATCATGTAGCCAAGGCTTGCCTCAAACTCATAATGGCCTTGAACTTGTGCTCCTCAAATCTCTACCTCCTGAATGCCTGGAATATAGGCTTTTGCCACCACATGAGGTTTATGTAAACCCAGGGACAGAAACCAAGGATTTGCTAGGAAAAACTGGGCTGAGCTACATAGCCAGCCCCATTTTATGTCCCCCCACCCTGTATTCAATTTTATACATCCTTCACAACTTTGTTGAGTTTTTTTTAACTAAGTTAATATAACTAGATTGAACCATCTTGATCCAGTGGAAGTCATGTAGAAGAACATGAGATTGTTCTTACAATTAGATTAATACAATCTCAAAAAAGTTGAGGGAAGAGAGTCAGAGTCTGGGAGCCAGTGGAGAATATGTGTGCAACACTTTGTGGAAAAAGAAGGCATCCATGTTCTACAGAAGTCTTTGGGTGATGATTCTCTATTGTCTAATCAGACTGTTTTTGACTGGGTAGGTCTGGTGAAAGTAAAGCCTTGGGAACAAGCTGGTGACATTAATGCTGTCTATCATTTTGTGGCCTTGCAGGAGTTCAACTACTTGTTGCCCCAGCCTTAGTTGAAGATAGAAGATGTGGAGATAGGGCAAAATTCATGAGACACAAGCTGCATGGAGCATTCAATAGGAAGCTACTATGAATTCAGAAGTGCCATTCTAAATTGTGGCTGGGCTTAAAAAACTATAGGGGGTCACAGAAACAATTCCTGCCTTCAGTAAAATGAGGGTGTATGTTATTTTGCTCTGGAAACAGAACTTGAATCAAGCCAAATTTATCATACACCCTAGGTAGTATGTTGGCTGGCTGAAGAATTCTACTGGACATTGTATGACAATTTTACCAGAACTGTATGTAACCTGTGTGTTTGGACTATGATCAATTTACTCAGACAATTTGCAAAAGACCCTGTTCAGCATTTAAAATGAATTTATCAGCTGTGCATGGTGGCTCATGCCTTTAATCCTAGTGCTTGAGAGGTAGAGGCAGGCAGATCTCTCTGAGTTCGAGGCCAGCCTAGTTCCAGGACAGCCAGGCTGTTACATAGAGAAATCCTGTCTCAAAAAAAAAACAAAATAAAAATGTATTTATCATTTGGATCAATTAACTTTTCCTGAAATCATGAGATATTCAGTTATGATTTTAAATCCTAGACTCTTGTAATTGTTACAACATAAGAAATTGAGAAATATTAGGGCTCATAGTATCCAAGAACACTACATATATGCTGTCAGTGTCATGCAGAACCAAAAGGAAGTAAAAACACTAGATCAGTGGTTCTCAACCATCCTAATGCTGTGACCCTTTAAATTTATGAGTTCCTCATAAAATTATTTCATTGCTACTTCATAACTGATTTTGCTACTGCTATGAATCATAATGTAAACATCTGATATTCAGGATATCTGATATGCGACTCCCCAAAAGGGTCACAACCCTCACGTTGAGAAACACTATTCTAGAACTTATGAGGTTGGTCCCTTTAGGCATTTTGGTTGTGGTAAGGTCTAGATAGTTATATGATTATATCTCACAAAGTCTCACCAGTAGACACCAGGTTTGCTTAATCAATGGTTTTTAGAAAACTATCCCCAACTGTAATAGTGATTGTTTGATGTTTTGTTTTGTATGTTGTCATGCTCTTTCATCCTGTCTGGGACCTGGTCTGTTAGATGGTGCTACTCACACTAAGAATGGGTTTTCCCTACTCAGCCTACTGAATCCAAGGCTAAGCTCCTATAGAAACACACTCAAACAGCCAGAAATAAGCCCTCACTAATTTTCTAGTTCAGCAGTTCTCAACATGTGTGTTACAACCCCTTTGTGGGTAGAATATAAGATATCCTGAATAGCAGATATTTACATTATGATTATAAAAGTAGCAAAATTACAGTTATGAAGTAGCAATGAAATAATTTTATGGTTGTGGGTCACTACATGATGGACTGTATTAAAGGTTTGCAGCATTAAGAACCACTGCTCTAGATATTCCTTAATTCATTCAAGTTAGCATCTAAAGGTAACAATCTAGAGGCTAATTATAATATAGCAAGTAAGTACTGGGAGGGTAGCACAGTGGTAGAACATGGGCTTGGCAAGCACAAGGCTTTGGCTACAAGTCACAGCACTAGACTGAATATTATAGAAATATAGTAGGCTTGCCCTTCATAACTTGCTCCTTCACATTTAAGTCTGAGCATGCTAGAGTTTTGGTGATTAGTAACACAACAGATTTTTCCCTTACCTTAGGAGCAGAAGTTTCATGTGTATGAATTAAGGTAACTATGGCCAGAAACACACCTGAGAGATGTGCTTTTTAACATTATTGAATGTCACCATCTCCCATACTTCATGGGTGCTCTAAGTAGGTTTCAGAATAATTGTTAAATCCTCAAAATCCATTACTAGATTGTGTTTCAAAATCATGTGTAAGACCAATTCAGGAGAGGGACATTTCATCCCCACACAGATTCGATCTTCTACCAAATATCAACTCTCATACAAAAGATGCTACCAAAAATGTAGAGTTGGAAGGCAGACACCAAGGATGTTTGTGAGGCTGAGTGGTTCAAATGTTTACATTTCTCCAGATGCTTAAAAGCCTGAATCAGAAATTAACCTCATTGCTGGTGAAGTAAGGTCCAACTGGGTTATCTACACACAGAAGGGTCAAACTGACTCAACAGAGAAATCAAAGGAGAAACATGAAATGTCATTCTTATGAAGGAGTACATCTGAGCCAGGTAGTGGTGGCACATGCCTTTAATCCCAGCACTCAGGAGGCAGAGGCAGGCAGATCTCTGAGTTCGAGGCCAGCCTGGTCCACAGAGTGAGTTCCAGGGCTATACAGAGAAACCCTA
Organism: Peromyscus californicus insignis; assembly: GCF_007827085.1. Taxonomy (NCBI): domain Eukaryota; kingdom Metazoa; phylum Chordata; class Mammalia; order Rodentia; family Cricetidae; genus Peromyscus; species Peromyscus californicus. Next base: position 18,644,180 of record NW_026294391.1, on the reverse strand, counting down.
TCTCACTACACACCCCCAAAACCCAAACAAACAAAAGAATACATCTGGAAGTCTTTGAGGATGTAACATTGAGAACATCTTCCCAACAGTGAGGTATAGCAAACTAGCCATGTAAATGTATACTCCAAAACACACTGTCCACCACTTAAATGGGCTTGGTGATCCACTGAAATTTCACACAGTCCTGTGCCTTCCATCTTTGTGATCTGCCTGGTAGACCACAGATTATTCCTGAAGAACTGGTAGTCATTTTAAGAATGTCTTTTCAATATTGCCTGTTACTTGGACAGTTTTCAGCTTTCAAGCATTGGTCACTATCAGAGAAAAGGATCCCTCAAGGAATTCTTTCCAAGATTTTTTTCTTCATTCCCAGCTTTAATAAGAGCTGAACAGTGTTTGAAGTTCAGTTGAGATTCTGAGGGCTTAACTTGGACCCATTTCTCAATCTTTTCTATGCAGCTGAATGCAGAATTTCTAGAAAGATTCCTGTGTGAACATACTGCTTTTTAAGATTCATTATGTTTTTTAATAATGTGTGTGGGGTGTGTGTGTGTGTGTGTGTGTGTGTGTGTGTGTGTGTGTGTGTCTGTGTGTGGGTGTGGGTGTGTGTGTGCACACATGAGTGCAAACACCCACAGAGGCCTGAAGATGGCAATGGGATGCCCTGGACCCAGACATTACTAGCAGTTGTGAGCAGCCTGACTCAGAGCCTCTCTAGAACAGTGGTTCTCAATCTGTGGGTCATGACCCCATTGGGTGTCAAATGACCCTTTCACAGGGGTTGCATTTGAGATAGCCTGCATATCAGATATTTACATTGTGATTCATAGCAGTTGCAATGAAAATATTATGGTTGGGGGTCACCACAACATGAGGAACTGTATTAAGGGATCAAAGCATTAGGAAGATTAAGAACTACTACTCTAGAATGCTCTTAGCCTCTAATCCTTCCAGCCCTTTACAAAAATGTGTGTGTGTGTGTGTGTGTGTGTGTGTGTGTGTGTGTGTGTGTGTGTTGCTGAGAATTGAACTTAAATCTTGTGCATGCAAGTCAAATGCTTTTTTAGTTAGCTCTATCCATAATCTCCATAGAAATATTGCCCTCCTGTTGCTTACAGGAGTTTATACCAGTGTGAAGATTCACTGATTTTATGTACACAAGAATTGTGGGTTTTGTTTGGCAGACAGGAGGTGGATTCTGAGCAGTAGAAGCTAGTCTACAGTACCACCAGCTCCAGGAAATGCCAGGAAGGTGTACATAATAGGGCACCAGCTCTGCATAGCCAACTTGAAGGTAACTACACAGGCTTACTGAAAGATGATGCTCTATGGCACCAAGCATTGTCAAGGTACTGCAGGTGGCAGATTAGCTGGAGCCACACAGGAGAAGGTGCCTCCCTCTGAACAATCTCTTTTGGAGCTGCGTCCTCTTTTCTACCTTATGGAGGCCCTGGTACCAGTGTTGGAGGTGCCTCTGCCAGGATTTATTCATGATACAAAGATAATAGCTATAGGGTGATATTTTCATGCCATTAATTTTACCAATCCATGAGAATTTGGACTGTGTATTTTTATCTTCTAGTGTCTTCTTCAATTTTCTTCTTCACTGTTTTAAAGTTTTATTGTCCAAGACAATGTTTTCCCACTTTACTGAAAATAGATTATTCACATAATATATCCTGATTATAGTTTCTCCTTCCTCTACTCTTTCCATTTCTTACCCACCTCCCATCCCATCTGGATCCTTCATTCTGTCTTATTAAAAAAGAACAGGTGTGGTGATACATTGTGTACCCTAATAAACTTGCCTGAGGATCAGAGGATAGAGGTAGCTACTGGATTAGACATAGATAGAGGTCAGGCAGTGGTGGCACGCACCTTTAATCCCAGCACTTCAGAGCTTATGCCTTTGCTTGGGAAGCACACATGCCTTTAGTCCCAGGAAGAAATATGGCAGGACAGAGAAAGGTATATAAGACATGAAGAAACAGGAACTCACTCTCTTTAGGCTGAAGATTTTATAGAGGTAAGAACTAGTGGCTGACTGTTCTGCTTCTCTGATCCTCAGGCAAGTTTATTAGGGTACACAATATAACACCACAAACAGTCTCATAAGAGATAATAATAAATATAACAAATTAAAATATAATAAGATAAAACAAAAACTATCACATAAGAGTTGGATGAGACAAAAAAATCAGAAGAAAAGCCCAAGAGAAGGCACAAATGTGATGATTTTTTGTTTGTGTTCTAACAAATAAAGCTTGCCTGAAGATCAGAGGGTGGAGCTATCCATTAGTTAACCATAGAGGTCTGGAGGTCTGTATAGACAGGAGACAGGAAATAATATGGCTGGACGAAGAGAGGAATATAAGGTGAGCAGAGACAGGGGCTCGGCCCCTTTTCTGTCTGAGGAATTATGGAGGTAAGAGGTTACTTTGGCTGCTCCTTTACTTCTCTGATCTTTCAGCATTTACCTCAATATCTGACTCTAGGTTTTTATTACTAAGATCAATTAGAAGTCATGCTATACACAAAAATCAGAGAACCACTCATTTGCACGCTCAGGAATCCCATAAAAGCACTGAACTGGAAGCCATAATATAGACGCAAAGGACCTGGTGCAGCCCAATGTAGGCTCTGTGCATGTTGCCTCAGTCTCTGACTTCATAAGAGCTTTGCTCATGTTGTTTTAAAGAGCCTTGTTTTCTTGGTATCTTTTATCCCCTTTCTGCCTTCTCTTCTGCAGGATTCCCTGAGCCATGAGGGTGATATCCCATTTAGGACTGAGAGTTCCAAGGTCTCTCACTATATACATAATGTCTGGCTGTGGGTCTTCAGTCATATTTGTTCCCATCTGCTGCAGGAGGAAGTTTCTCTGATGATGGCTGGGCAATCACATATTTATGAGTATAGCAGAATGTCATTAAGAGTCATTTTATTACTACATTGTGTTTTATTTTTTTCTTCTTGGCCAGTATTATTTGGTTTTACCCTAGGTCCATGGGCTTTCTAGTTTCTGGTTCACCCAAGCATTGTCGAGTATGAGTTCCATCTCATGGAGTTGATCTTAAGTCAAAGCAGATATTGGATGATTATTCCCACAATTTTTATGCTACCATTGCACTGGAATACTTTGCAGACAGAAAACAATTGTAGATCAAAGCGTTTGTGACTGGCTTGGTATTTATGTTTCTCTTTTGATAGCCTGCAGAGTAACTTCCTATATCAAAGATTCTAGAACATAGGGGTGAGAGCTCTATAGTAGGCACCAGCTGGACTTTTCCATGGTTCAATGAGTTGTAAAGGTATTATCTTCAGCAATGGGCCCTTGCTGTCAGTTTGTGCAGAGCAATCTATTTGTCTTTGTAACAGTTTAGGTTGTTCTGAGATTCCCATGGTAACCCTTTAGCCAACAACTCAATTAGATGTAACCCAGTCCCAATATTGGAAGCTATTTGGTGACAAGAGATGACCAGTTGGGACTATTTTTCCCCCATTATTTGGTGATTTCATTTAGATTTCCTTCATATACATACATATTTTAGGAAGCTTCTACTGTATTAGGTTTCCATACTACTCCTCAAATGTACCTTAATTTTAGCAGTTTCTCCCCATATTTTCTCCTTCTTTCTTCTCATTTTTCTCTTCCCAATTGATCCTCCTGTTCTAGAGCTCCCCCTTGTATCCATAACTATCTATTCTACTTCCCTTTCCTTATGAGATCTATTTTTACTCTCTAATCACTTACTCTATTCCTATCCTTTGTGGTTCTATGGATTGTAGCTTGGTTATCATTGTCTTAGCAGCTAATATTCACATGTAGCTAACACATACCATATTTGTATTTCTGGGTCTGGGTTACCTCACTCAGGATGATTTTTTCCCTATTTCTATCCATTTGCCTGAAAATCTCATGATGTTATTTTTTTAAACAGCTAAGTAATACCTGTGTAAACGTACCATATTTTCTTTATCCATTCTTCTGTTGACAGCCATCAAGGTTGGTTCCCATATCTGATTATGAATAGAGCACCAATGAGCATGACTGAGCAAATGTCTCTGTGGTAGAATGAAGCATTCTTTGGGTATATGCCCAAGAGTGATATAGCTGTATCTTGAGGTAGATCAATTCCCATCTTACTGAGGAATTACCACACCAATTTACGTCATGGCTGTACAAGTTTTCACTCCCAGAAAGCAATGGCTAAGTGTTCCCCTTACTCCATATCCTTGCCAGCATGAGCTGTCACTTGTATTATTGATCTTAGCCATTCTTACTAGTATAAGATGAAATATCAAAATAGTTTTGATTTGCATTTCCCTGATGGCTAAGAATGTTGGATATTTAAGTGTTTCTCAGCTACTTGAGATTCCTCAATTGAGAATTCTTTGTTTAGATCTGTACCCCTTTTTCAAATTTTATTATTTGATTTTTTGATGTCAAGTTTTTTTAGTTCCTTATATATTTAGATTTTAGATATCTATTGGATGTGTAGTTGGTAAAGATCTTTTTCCATTCTGTAGCCTGCCACTTTGTCTGATTAACAGTGTCCTTCATCATGCAGAAACTTCTCAGTCTCATGAGGTCTTACTTATTATATTGTTGATCTTAGTGCCTATGCTAACAGGGTTCTGTTAAGAAAGTCTTCTCCTGTACCAATGAGTTCAAAGCTATTTCTCACTTTCTCTTTTATCAGGTTCAGTGTATCTGGTTTTATGTTGATGTCTTTGGTACCTTTGGAGTTGAGTGTTGTGCAGGTTCTAAGTAAGTATCGATCTATTTGTATTCTTCTATATGCAGCCATCCATTTTGACCAGTACCATGTACTGAAAATACTATATTTTTTCCTGTGTGATTATGTGGCTTCTTTATCAAATATCAGGTGTCCATAGGTATGTGGATTTATGTCTGGGTCTTTACTTTGATTCCATTGATCAATGTGCCAGTTTTTATGTCAATATCATGCTGGGGGTTTTTATTACTATAGCTTTATAGTACAACTTGAATTTGGAGATAGTGATACTTTCTGTAGTTCTTTTATTATTCAGGATTGTGTTAGCTCTCCTCTTTCTATTTAGTTTTGTCTGATGATCTGTCTGTTGGTGAGAGTGGGTTATTGAAATCTCCTTCTATCAATATATGAAGGGCAATATGTGTTTTAAGTTGCAGTTATGCTTCTTTTATGAACTTACATGCCCTTGTGTTTAGTGCATAGATGTTAAAATTTGTAATATCCTCTTGCGATATTTTTCTTTTGATGAATATGTATTGTCCTCCCCTATCTCCTATGATTAGTTTTGGTTTGAGGCCTACTTTTTAAGATATTAAAATGACTACACCAGCTTGCTTCTTAGGTCTATTTGCTTGGATTATCTTTTTCCATCCTTACACCCTAAGGTGATATCTGTCCTTGATGTTGCGGTGTGTTTCTTGGATACAGCAGAAAGATGGCTTCTATTTTCAAATACAAATGTTAGTCTGTGTCTTTTTACTGGGGAAATTGAGACCATTGATGTTGAGAGATATCAATGTCCAGTGATTGCTGTTTCCTGTTATGTTGTTGCTGTTGGTGTGGGGGGGGGGGGGGCTTGCATATGTCTTGTGTCTGCATGCCCTGCACTTCTTTTGATTTTGCTGGTCTGGGATTAATTATTCCCTGTGTTTTCTTGCATATAGTTAACCTTTTCAAGTTGGAGTTTTCCTTCTAGTACCATCTGTAGGACTGGATTTATAGATAGATATGGCTTAGATTTGTTTTTTATGGAATGCCTTATTTTCTCCATCTACGGTAATTGAAAGTTTTGCTGGGTATAATACATTGGGCTGATAGTTGTGGTCTCTTTGAGTCTGCAGCACATCTGTCTAGGCAATTTTGACTTTTAAAGTCTCTGCTGAGAAGTCAGGTGTAATTCTAATAGGTCTGCCTTTATATGTTGCTTGGTCTTTTCCCCTTGTAATTTTTATTTTTCTTTCTTAGTTCTGTATGTTTAGTTTTTTTATTATTATGTGTTTAGGGGACTTTTTACTGTTCATATCTATTTGATTTTCTGTATGCTTCTTGTACCTTATTAGGAATATCCTACTTTAGGTTACGAAAAATTTTTTCTATGATTTTGTTGAAAATATCTTCTGTGCCTTTGGTTTGTTTTTCTTCTCCTTCCACTATTCTTATTATTATTAGATTTGGTCTTTGTAGAATGAGTCCTAATTGGTCTTAGTAATAAAAACCCAGAGCTAGATATCGGAGCAAATGCTGAAAGATTACAGAGACAAAGAAACAAGCCACAGCCAGCTCTTACCTCAACAACTCCTCTACCTGAAAAGGGTGTGGCTCCTATCTCCTCCCACCTTATATTCCTCTCTCTACCCAGCCATATCACTTCCTGTCTCTACTTCCCCAGTGCTAGGATTAAAGGCATGTGCCTCCCAAGTACTGGGATCAAAGGCATGAAATCCCAAATGCTGGGATTAAAGGTGTGTGCCACCACTGACTGGCTTCTATGGTTAACTAGTGGCTAGCTTCACACTCTGATCTCAAGGCAAGCTTTATTTGTTAGAGCACAAACAAAATATCACCACATTTCCTCTTTTTGTCAAAAATAAAAAAGATTATAACTAATATAAGGAAAACTATACAATAAGTACAATAACTATATACAATAGATACAGGCAATAAATACATCAACAATGTCTAGTCCTTTAACAAATGACAAATTCAGAGAAAGCACTCCATTATCTATCCTAACTTGGTGATTCCAAAAGGTTGTACCTAATTCACTTTCTATTCTAACTTGTACACCAAAATTATCTTTTAATGTCTCTCAACCTTATATACTTTATACCTCTTTAGTGAATTTCTTTTCTGAATCTGGTAACAAGGAAAACTATAACTATAAAGTCTTCAACTCCATCAGAGACCCAAGAGGGATATAATATTACCTGAGTAAGCAGGAAGTACAGGCAAGTGCCTTCCAAAAAAATAGGCAGAAACAGCTGGCTGCCTGGACAGTCACCCAAGGTTCCTCTGTAAATTTGTGGTATCCATCTTTGGCCTGTAGGCCTAGCATATCTGACAGACTTTTCTGTGAAGCAGGATATTCTGAAGGGCTGTCCTATCTTGTCTTGACAAAGTTGGGTAGTCCTTTCTTTTGTGTCTTGCTTGTCCCATTGGCAAAGCATACTGTCAGCAGTTGAGGCAAAAGCACTTTCGTGCCCAGTGGCTAACTTTTGCCACAAAGAAAGTACACTCCATGTGGAGTTTCTTTGATGTCCATCATCTTCTCTGAAGTAGGTTGGTGCTGCCACAAGAAGACATGTCTCATTGTCATAAAAAAAGAACTCATATTATTAAAACATCTTAAATGCCATATTTTGTAGATCCCTGAAGTGTTTGAAGACACCCTGTCTATCTAAAATATATCTCTGTTTGACCTTGAAAATATACCTAATATGACTACAAGTTTGTAATAGATGACTAACTACTAACCTGAATTTCCTTATTATCTTAAATAGTTGGTAACAATAACTTTCAAGGACTAGAAATTTTCATCACATTTTTAAGTGAGGTGTATAGGTACAAAACCTTGAAGAAAATTAGCAACATATGTACAATATGTTCTAACAAAAATAATCTTAAATTTGTATCAATATACAAAGATCCATATCAATGTAAAATATTTAAGACTATTAGTTGCGTTTTTGGTTTAAAAGTAGATTCAGTAATCTAGGAATCTGCAAGGATGACCCCAGCTTAGGCTACTAGCAATAGTGGAGAGGGTGCCTGAACTATCTACCCCAGTAAACAGATTTGTGAATGCCCTGTTATCATAGAACGTTCATCCAGTAACTGATGGAAGCAGATGCAGAGATCCACAGCCATGCACCAGGCCAAGCTCTGGAAGTCCAGATGAAGAGCAGGAAGAGGGATTAATATGAGCAAGGAGGGGTCAAGATCATGATGAAGAAATCTGACAAGACAACTGAACCAAGCTCATGGGAAATCATGAACTTTGGACAAGCAGCTGTGGAGCCACATGGGACTGGACTAGGCCCTCTGCACACAGGAGACAGTTGTGTAGCTTGGTCTGTTTCAGGGTCCCAAGACAGAGAGATCAGGATCTATCCCTGGTGCTTGAACTGGCTTTTTGGAGCCCATTACCTATGGTGGTGTGCCTTGCTCAGCCTTGATGCAGGGGGCAATGGCTTGGTCCTGTCTCCACTGAATGTACCAGGCTTTGCTGATTCCATATGGGAGGCCTTAGCCTTTCAGAGGAGGTTGTGGGGGTGGGTCATGGGGGAAGACTTGGGTGGGGAGTGGGAGGAGGGATGAGAGGGGGATCAGTAGTTAGTATGTAAATAGAATTTTAAAAATTCTTAAATAAACAAGGAGAAAAATAAAAAATCTACCTTTTTATCCTATTTCTATACCCCCCAGTTTCTTTTCAGAGTAGATTCAATAATCTACCCTCATAGCTTATCATATCTATATCCCCCTTTTTTCTTTTCAAAGCAAGAATCCTAAATCTAATCTCCTTTGATCAGCTTTTTTCATGACCATTACCAATAACAACTTATACCCAACCTCCCTAAATAATGGCAAATATCCATAACCCATTGAATGACCAAAAATCACCTACCCCACCTCTTGGGATATGTGCATTACCCTCTTAAAATTACTTCCTGCTGTCTGGGGGTGCTGGCATCTTTAGGGGATCCTGAAAAGAAAAATTGGGGTTAATTGTCAAGTCCTGGGAGAAATAGCTGTATCATTTGTTGTCTCTACATAATGGGAAAGTGCAGGGCTTGTGTCAAGTCCTCAAGTAGTCTGTGAGGCTGGATCATCTCATCCAGCCAATTTGAAATGGTCTTGAGCAGTTTGTAGTCCAAAGCCAATCTTTAGGTGGTGTTTTTCAGCTTAGTGGTGTTACCATAGTCCTGGTGGATTATCACTGTGGGACTCTATCATCCTTTTGGAGACTTCAAAGGTCATGTTAAGCATGGTTTTAGTTCAATGCAGAAAACTTATATTTTAAATGTCATATGCAGCAGATCTCAAAGAGGTTAAAGGATCAATATTTGTTATATACATCCAGAGTACAAAAACTCAAATCCTAGTTACCTGATAGAGACTCAAACCCGAAATTATGTACAGGAGGCTAGATAAAGCCTTTTTTAATATTATTTAGTACTCTATATGGCCATTAATATCATGACAAAAAGTTTAAATAAATATTTAAATATTATATATATAATATTCATATCACATAAAAAAGTTTCAAAGAGTCAAAATAAAACCAAAGGATTATGAAATTAATGGCAATAAAATAGCCCCTTAATTTTTGTTTTTCTTATCAGGTGGCTCTTCTGACATGAGATATAGATTTTGATTTTACTTTAACAAGCATGCTTGGGTTTAGAGAAAGAGAGATCCACACTCCAACTCCAAAGCCAGCTTTAATTTTAAATTGAACTGGGACTACTTAAAAACAATTTGTGTTAAGTGTCTGTAGAGAACAGCAGAAATAAACATTTGGGAAGATTTATGAAATTTTATCATGTTGGAGATGTGGTGTGCTAATAGACCAACTTACTGTTTTTCTTGGGACATTTCTTTCTGGATGATTTGTCCTTTTACTTCAGATGTCTCATTTGTCCAGTCATCTTCAGATTCATTAGCTGGATGCCTTCATTTTTTTGAAAAGATAAAAACAAAACCCTTCCCTAACCTTAATTTTGGGAAGGTTCCCTTTTGGCAAATTATATCTGATCAAATGAGAACCATTTGCAAGTTGTACAGGTTAGTTTAGGTTGAACGGCCACATTTTTTGATGAACCATCATCTCTTCTAATTAAGTGATCTCTCCTATTCAAATCTAATATTTATCAATTTTGATGGTATCCATAGCTTTTCTTCTCTGTGCAAACAAAAGCAAAACCTCTTCCTCAATGTAACACATATCCTGGTTTCCATTGTGAGGTCAGCACATCCTTAAAGTATACAGGTAAATTTAATTCCATAGTTTTTTCTATTATCCAATAATTTTTCACAGCTATCATTCCTTTCTCATTACCATTTAGAAAATTTAATATTAATAAAGAATTATGCAATCTATTTCTGGGGGTCTTTATTAACTCTTTCTGTTTATTTAGCATAGTGTTTAGAGCTCAGTTTGATCTTTCTATAAGTGCTTGCCCTATAGGATTGTGTAGTATACCTGTAATATGCTTTATATTGTAATAAGCAAAAAACTGTCTCATTTTACTAGAAACATATGCTGAAGCATTTTCAGTCTTAATTTGTAGAGGTATAAACATAATGGTCATAACATTTAGCAGATGTATGATTACAGAATCAGTCTTTTCAGAACTCAAAGCATTCGCCCATTGAAATGTTGAACAGGCATTAATGGTGTGCTGTACATATTTCAATTTTCTAAATTATAAAAATTAAACAAATCCATCTGCCATATTTCATTCCTTTGAGTGTCCTTTGGGTTACTTCCTGCAGGTAGTAGAGTTGGGTTGTATAAAGAACAAGTAGGACATTTCCTTATAATTTTCTTGGCTTGTTGCCAAGTGATGGAAAAATCCTTTTTCAAACTCTTGCTATTTACATGGCGCTTTTATGAAACTCTGAGGGCTCCAGTACATTTCCTATCAATAGTTGATGAATTTCATCATTACCTTGTGTTAGAGGTCCTGGCAGACCTGTATGAGTTCAGATGTGTGTTATATATAAGGGATGATTCCTATTCCTGATTATTTCTTGTAACTGAATAAATAATGAAGTTAATTCTGACACATTAGGAATAAATTCAGCAGTTTCAATTTGTGAAACAACTCTTTCTGCATATTGAGAATCAGTAACTATGTTAAGAGGTTCTGTAAAATCCATTAATACAATTAGAAAAGCATATAATTCTGACTTCTAGATAGAATCATAAGGGCTTTGAGACACCTTACTTAAATTTCCTGATTTATAACCTGCCTTTCCTGATTTGCTTGCATCAGTATAAAATATAGGGACTCCAGAAATTGGTGTTCCCCATACAATATGAGGAAGAATCCAGTCAGTTTTCTTTATAAATAGAATTCTCTCAGTTTTGGGATATTTGTTGTTAATTTCTCCCAAAAAATTACTAAAAACTCTTTGCCAAGGTTCACTTTCTGCCCATAATTTGTCAGTTTCCTAATTGGTAAAAAGTACTACAATTTCTCCTGGGTCTATTCCTGCTAACTGATGAAGTCTCAATTTTCCTTTTGGAATCAACTCAGAAATCTTTTCAACATAAGTTTTTAATTTTTTACTCTGTTTATTAGATAAAAAGATCAATTCTAAGATAATATCTTCCCTTTGTATTAATATTCCTGTAGGAGAATGAATACAGTGTAAAATAACCAGAATGCAATCAAACTCTGGGTCCAAACAATCCACATATGCATCCTATAATTAGTTTTTCACCAAAGTCAATTCTCTCTCAGCTTTAGCTTACAATTCTCTTAGACTATTTAAGTCCTTGTCACCTTGTTATGTTTGAAACAATAAGTTGTCCTTGGCTCCTGCTGTGGGATGGTCTGTATGTCAAATGTGTTGCTGATTGGTCAATAAATAAATCACTGATTGGCCCGTGGCCAGGCAGGAAGTATAGGCAGGACAAGGAGGAGAATAAAGCTGGGAAGTGGAAGGCTGAGTCAGAGAGACACTGCCAGCCGCCACGATGACAAACAGCATGTGAAGATGCCGGTAAGCCACGAGCCATGTGGCAAGGTATAGATTAATGGAAATGGATTAATTTAAGCTGTAAGAACAATCAGCAAGAAGCCTGCCACGGCCATACATTTTGTAACCAATATAAGTCTCTGTGTTTACTTGGTCGGGTCTGAGCGTCTGTGGGACTGGCAGCTGAGAGAGATTTGTCTTGATTGTGGGCCAGGCAGGAAAACTCTAGCTACAGGCTCCTGCTACCACTAAAGGCAGTTGGTATTTATTTGGGGTCTGGCCTGCCACTTGAGCCATGTTGGTGTGCAAGAGTCATGCTGCAGCTGTGCCATACTTATCTGAGTGGCCTACACTGCCACCTGGGTCTATGGTGATCCCTGGGCTTGGCCTGCAGCCAAAGGCCATGTCTGGATCCATAGTCTTATCACAGTTGGTCTCTGTGTTAATGTTCATGGCCCATGTCACCAAAGGTCACATGGAAGCCTAGGATCTGGGCCACAACCTGTGGCTTTGTTAGTGTCCAAGGGCTATGCAGCCACTAGAGCCATGCTGATCTGAGTGGTCTGTGTGGCCACCCGGGGCCATGGTGTCTGGACTCAATCTGCTGCCAAGGGCTGTGTCTGACTACATGGCCCAACACCAGTCAGGATCTGAAATTGATGTCCATGGCTCCTGTTGCCACTGAGGGCTTTGTGGTTGCCCAGGATCTGGTCAGCCAGTAGAGATCATGTTGGTGTCCAAGGGCCTTCCTGCTGCCTAGGCCATACTGATCTGGGTGATCTCTATGACCAATTGGGCCATAGTGATGTCTGGGCTTAAGCTGCTGTTGAGGGCCATATATGGGTTCATGGTACTGCTGCAGCTGGGGTCTGTGTTGATGTCTGTGGCCTGTGTTACCACAGGGGGCCATAGGAACCATTTGTGATGAAATCCAAGGGCCATGCTGAGCCAGCCCCACCCTTCACTGACCCTAGGAAAGCTGGCCCTGTCCCTCACTGCATGCTGCAGGGAAAGAGCTAGGAGAGATGGCACCACCCCTCACCACCTAGGAGAACTGACCCTGATAGCATAGGAGTAGGAGGTCTGGCTCCACCCCTCACCTCAGGGAGGTGGCCTCAGTGGCCCAGACTGACCAGCTCAGCTACCACCCAGACCCAGAGACCCACATCCAGGGCCTTGAGTTGGCCCACCCTAACATTTACACCATTGATGATCTGCTGGAGCATGTGAAGGGACTGGTCCAGTGGAATAATACTTGCAGGATCTCCATGACTCTGGGTGACCACAGGATATCTGAAAGGAGTTCCGGTGAGGGTTTGAACCAGACCAATGACTCATTTGCAATGAACATTTGCAAGTAAATCTAATAGGACAAAAGGGTATGCTGTGTGACACATCACAGCTCCCAATGCCACCAAGACAAATGAAGAGGTGGTGGAGAGGCAGGAAAGACAGAGGAAGATAGAAGAGGTTTTGTTGTTGTTGTTGTTGTTGGTAGTGGTGGTGGTGGTGGTGGTTGGTTGGTTGGTTGGTTTTCATTTTTTTAATTTTCTTTTGGGAGGGGATGCTAAAAGGGTAAAGGGAGGATATGGGGGATTTGGAAATGAGTGGAATTGGGATGTATGATGTGAAATTCCCAAAGAATCACTAAAGAAATTATGTTATTCAAAAAAAGAAAGAGTGCTAACAGCTTTTGCAAAGGCTCAGGATCAATTTCTAGTATCCACCCACAGTCAAACAGCTCACATCTGCCTATCTCTCTGATTCTGGGGATCCCAACAACTCCAGCAAGAACATCTGCATGCACATGGTATTCATAAACTCATACAGGTACGTGCACACACACTTTTTAAAAACAAAATGCTTGCCTTTAAGTCAATTATATCCCATAGCAGTATACACAGTATAACCACTGTATCACTTTTGCTACCTGTTTATATGATATATATTTTCCTTACTTTGTTTTTCCATTCACGTATATATTTGAAACTAATGTGTTATCTCTGTAGCCATGGATCATGGGTTGTCCATACTGCTAGTCTATTTCTTTTGATTGGTATGTGTCTCAGTCAGTGTTGTATAGCTATGAAGAGATACTATGACTATGACAACTCTTACAAAGGAAAGCATGTAATTGGAGGCTTTCTTACAAGTTCAGAGGTTTAGTCCATTATCTTCATGTTGGGGAGCATGATGGCACACAGGCAGACAAGGAGCTAGGGAGGTAGCTGAGAGTTCTACATCTGGATCAGCAGGCAGCAGCAAGAGGAAGACACTGGGCCTGGCTTGAGCACTTCAAATCTTTTTTTTTATTTTTTTAAATAAAATTTTTTATTAAAAGATTTTCTATTCATGTTACATACCAACCACAGATTCCCCTGTCCTCCCTTCTCCTGCCCCCAGCCTTATCCCCAACCCAACTACCATTCCCACCTCCTCCAAGGCAAGGTCTCCCATGGGGAGTCAGGAGAGTCTGGTACATTTAGTTGAGGCAGGTCCAAGCCCCTCCTTCCTGCACCAAGGCTGTGCAAAGTGTCCCACCATGGGCACTAGGTTCCAAAAAGCCAGCTCATGCACTAGGGACAGGTTCTGATCCCGCTGCCTGGGGGCCCCCTAAACAGTTCAATCCAAACAACTGTCTCAACTATTCAGAGGGCCCAGTCCAGTACCACGGGGGCTCCTCAGCTATTGGTCCATAGTTCATGCCTTTCCAGTAGTTTGGATAGTTGTCTCTGTAATTTTTCCAGTCATGGCCTCGATATCCCTTGCTCACAGAATCCCTCCTCTCCTCCATTGACTGGACTCCTGGAGCTCCACCTGGGACCCAGCCATGGATCTCTGCATCTGTCTCCATCAGTCACTGGATGAGGGTTCTATGATGAGAGTTAGGTTATTCACCAATCTTATCCCATTCCAGCTCGAACTTTCTGCTCCCCTAAGCTCTCATCCCCCCTCCCTTGCCTTCTATTACCCTCCCCTTACCCCCAATTTGTTCATGTAGATCTCATCCATTTCTCCATCACTGGGAACTCCATACATCTTTTTCAGGGTCCTCCTTAATAGCTACCCACCCTGGAGCTGTGGGTTGCAGTCTGGTTATCCTTTGATTTGTATCTAGTATCCACTTAATGAGGGAGTACATACCATGTTTGTCCTTCTGAGTCTGGGTTACCTCACTCAAGATGATATTTTCTAATTCCATCCATTTGCCTGCAAACCTCATGGTGTCATTGTTTTTCTCTGCTGAGTAATACCCCACTGTGTATATGTAGCACATTTTCTTTATCCATTCTTCAGTTGAGGGGCATCTAGGTTGTTTCCAGGTTCTGGCTATTAACCCACACATGTATGAACACCTAATTTTTGACAAAGAAGCCAAAACTGTACAATGGAAAAAAAGAAAGCATCTTCAACAAATGGTGCTGGCATAACTGGATGTCAACATGCAGAAGATTGCAAATAGATACATATCTGTCACCATGCACAAAATTAAGTCCAAGTGGATCAAACACCTCAACATAGATCCCATTACTCTGAACTTGATAGAAGAGAAAGTAGGAAGTAGGCATATATATACTTTGAAATTTGAAAACATGTAAAAGTAGAAAGAGGAGTACAAATTCACAAAGATTACCAACTAGATTCAAGAACTGTTTAAATTTTGCTGAATTCCTTTTATCTACACATATGGATGCTAAAGCATTTGAAAATGAATTTGATATTTATTATGATAAATCATGAATAGTTTGACATGCATCTCTCAAGAATGAGGACATTTTTCTTATGTAATCATAGTGCTATTATTGCATCTAAGAAACCTACTTATAATTTCCTTATAAAAGCAATTATATTATCCATATTCAAAATTCCTCAATTGCACAATATTTTAAACTTTTTTTAAAAAAAATAATTTAAATTTTATGAAATGTATTTGTCATATTGTCTTTCATCCTAACTTTGTTTTGTCTACTTTGTCTTCCACAGACTTTGAGAAAGTCAGGTCAGTCTGTATTCATGGATTTGACTGTTTCCATGTGATATCATTTAACTTGTTCTCTTAGCTGTTGTATTCCATATAGTTATCTCTGCATATCCTTGGATTTTGCAACTTTTGATGCATCTATCTATGAGTCAAAAATATATGGGAGAAGCTACATATTATGAGGTGAAATTGTAGTTGGTAGATTGCTTGCTTAGCATTCTAAAGCTCTTGTTTAAATGCCAAGTAACATATAAACCAGACATGGTGGTGCATGCCTATAAGCCCAGCACTCAAGAGGTAGAAGAAGGAGGATCAGAAGTTCAAGGCCATCCATGGATACTTGAGAGCCTGTCTCAAAAACCTGCATTTATAATAATTAAAAATTATCATATTATTAAGGGAACATGTCACTGGGAGCAGGCTTTGAGAGTTTACAGCCTCATGTAACTTTGAGTTTGCTCCATGATTCATGTTTTTAACTAAAAATGTGATCTCTCAGCTTCCTGCTCTGGCCACCTGCTGCCATGCCTTCCTTGCCTTGTGAGCTGTTCATCTGGAACCATAAGCCCAAGTAAACCCTTCTTTCTGAAAGTAGCTTCTGGTCATTGTATTTTATCACAGAAACAGAAAAGTAACTAATAATACGAGGTAATTGAGCATCCAAGGATTTGGGGTTTCAGGAGTTAATCCCCCATGGATACTGGGAAACAACTATAAATGGTTTAAAGGCAATAGCCTTTCAAAGATCATGTTGTTTACATCATACCATATAATGTCAGATTGTCCACTCCTAGGCTGCTGATTTCTCTCTTGCAAAACTAAGATTTTTTTTCTTTAAAATGGGGAAACTATCTATGGGAAGACAAATTGACAACATAAAACTTTCTGTTCCTTGGAAGCTTGACACCTAATGGTTTACCATTCATTGATGATACATGCCTGAGTCAATTGTGTCACTTGATGTCTTCATTAGGGTTACTATTGCTTCAATAGGGTTACTATTACTTCATTACCCAAAGCAGGTTGGGAAGGAAAGTGTTTATTTGGCTTACATATCCTGGGACACAGTCCACGAGGGAAGCCAAAGCAAGAACTCAAACATAAACCTGGAGGTAGGAGCTGGTGGAGAGGCCATAGAAGAGTGATGCTTACTGGCTTGCTCCTTATGGCTTGCTTAACTTGCTTTCTTAATAGAACCCAGGACCACCGGTCCAGAGGTGGCCCGACCCACAATGGGCTGGGTCATTCCACATCAAACACTAATTAAGAAAATGTCCTACATGCTTGCCTACAGTCCTATCTTATGGATGCATTTTCTTAACTGAGATTTCCCTCCCTCAGATGACTATAACTTATATCAAGGTGAAATAAACTAGCACATTAGGGTTTGATATAGAAATATTCTTTTCTTCTCTCTCTTTCTCTCTCTCTCTCTCTGTCTCTCTGTGTCTCTCTGTCTCTCTCTCTCTCCTCCTCTCTTTCTCCTCTCTCTCTGTTTCTCTTTCTTTCTGTGTGTTTCTGGGGATAAAACTCAAGGAAGGCCTTAAGCACACTCAGCAGGTATTCTACCCAGGTGTATCCCCAGCCCCAATAGACTGATATTCTAATTGCATTATACTCCTACATTTGTTAGCTGTATTGCTACATGACAAAATTCTTCCCTTCAACTGGAGTATAGGAAAACAATTTTTCTCTTAATTATAAATGCTCACAGAAATTTTTGATATAGACATCATCCTTAAAAGTGAGTTTTTTCCTTTTTTTCTCCTTTTTATTGTAATTATAAATTCATGACATTTTTATCTATTCAGTGTTTTTAAATTATTTATATTGATCAACATTATCATTATTTGATCCTCAAATTACCCCATCATAGTTATTGAGCTCTTTCAATGTAATGCCGCTATCATTTTTAGATGACTCCATTAATCCTGGAGTCTCTTTTTGTTTTTTGTTTATATTTCTTTCTAACATAAAACTATCAGATTCAACTTGAATTTTCCTGTCCTAGATTTAGAATCACATCTTGTCCTTTTTGGTGAGGAATAGTATTAACCAAGATGTTCTAATTGATCTTGGGATCAGATCATGGATTATAGACACTTACAGAATAAAAATAGAGGTCAGTGAATCATGGCTCTTATGCCAAAACCATCTACTGCTTATTTTGCAAATTAAGCTTTATAGCTTCTCAGTGTTTTGGCTAAGGTCAAGTGTAAATCAAGTTTTATTAAAACACAGTAAGCAAACAAAAATTCATTGTTTTACAGTAGAGGTGAATGATTGCAACAGTACTGTATGGTCTGAAAAGCCTAAATTATTTACTATCTAGGCATTTACCGAAAATTTTTTGTCATCTCCTGGATTAAATATCTAGAAATTGTATATTTGAGTGGAGAGTACATCATGTCAGGGGAGGATGCATGTGTGTTGGGGGGGGTGGGTGTGGAGGTCAGAGGTCAACCTTGAGTGTCATTCTTCAGAAGCCATCCACCTAATTTTTTCAGACAGTGTTGTCTGCCACAAAGACCTGGAGCTTGCTGATTAGGCTAGGCTGGCTGGCCAGTGAGCCCCATCTGTCCCTCCCTCCCTAGCACTGGGATTATAAGCATGCACCACCACAGCAGCCTGGGTTCTGCGGCTCAAAATCAGGTCTTTGTGCTTACAAGTCAAGTGCTTTACTGACTAAGCCATCTCCACAACCCCAGAATAAATATAAAATAAAATACATACATATGAATAAAAATTATATATTTTAATATTTTTCATGTTTATATTTTAATTCAAATTGAACTTTGTGAGTTCTGTTACTTATTGGATTTTTCTACTTGTGTCTCTATTTCCTTTTTTTTTAAATCTGAGGCCCCTCAGGCCAATATCCTTTAAGGTAACAAAAATGTACCAATAATTACAGAAGTGAGCTTGGAGACAGATCTAGCCTCAGCCTCCTCCCATTTATTTCCATTATCTCCATTTTCTTAATGGGAAGTCTTAATTTGTAGTAATATGAACATAGTTACATGTTTTGCTTTACTCTGTAATACATAAAGACTTTTTCAAAATAATAGCACTTCTTATGATAAAACTGTTTTAAAAATTTGATTTTCATAATGTTTTATATCTTTGTAAAATATCCCACTACAATATCAGACTATATTACCCATCACTAAAAATGAACTCATTTCTCTGTGTATAGTATTACTGATTTGGTAGATAGTTAGGCTCATTTGCTTCACTTTAATCTTGAAGTTTACTTTATATTCTTCTTTATATTGACATCATATAAAAATATACCAAACACAATCCTAATACAGGGCTTTCACATGTCTATGGGAAATAAATAGCACAGAATTTCAATAATAACATACAATCAGACAATACAATTAATAAGCTTGAGAAAAACCTACCAAGTACATTTTATGAAGCTAATCCTGATATCAATGAGAAAGAAGAGTACAGGACAAGAAAAGTGTAGCCAATCATAGCTACAAACACAGGTACACCAATTCTAAATATATAAATACTAGCAAAGCAAATCCAGCAGTATATCCACAAAGACATTTGATAGATGGATAGACAGATACACCAAAAAGCAGTGAGACAGCAAAGCTCAAATAGTAGACTCTGAAGCCAGAAATCCTGTCTGCAACTCAGGCAGATCTGGGAGATCATTTAACTTCTCTATATCTAGTTTTCCTCATCTACAAAAAGAGGATAATAATAATACTTACTCATAGGTTTATTGTGAGATACCAGTCACTTAATATATGCTTCAAAATGTCAGATGCTATGATATTTGTTGTCTTTGTTACTGAAAGACATCCCATCCATTCAATAGCCTTGGCCCATGGTTCCTAAACAGGGTTAGCCAAATTTGAAGTTAAGGACACAATTCATCAAATGGCCGAGACTGCATAAGACTTTGGACACTAAGTGAGAGGAGTCTGCACTTGTGCTAGCCCGTGGGAACAGTTTCATAAAACTGTCTTTACTTCAGACCCTAGTGTAGCTGGAGAATTTCTCTCCAGCTCCTGCCAAGTCCTGCCAGTCCCGGAGCCCACTTATAAAATAAACACACCGACTCTTATATTATTTAAACTGCTCAGCCATTAGCTCAGGCCTACCATTGTCTAGCTCTTACTCTTATACTAAGCCCATTTCTGTTACTCTATATGTTGCCATGTGTTCTATGGCTTTACCTGTTGCCTCTACATGATGCTCCCTAAACGGCAGCTGGTGTCTCCTCTCCTCTGTCTTCTCCTTTTCCTCTCTCCTCTCTGCTAGTCTTGCCTATACTTCCTGTCTGGCTACTGGCTAATCAGTGTTTTATTTATACAGAGCGATATCCACAGCACCCTAGCTGCAAGTTTGGAGGCTTCAGAACAATTCCCACTTTAGAGTAGCTAGCCATAACTTCTGGGGTCTCCAAAGACTCTCTCATGTTCAGTAATATCCTAGAAGTGCTCCTAGAGCCCTAAGTTAAGGAAACATTCTGTGAGGATTACAGTCTTTCTATGTAACCCATGATGATCTCAAGCTCATAAGCCTCCTACCTTAGCCTCCTGAGTGCTGAGATTGTAGGTGTGTGCTACCATTCCCAGTTATATTTCAAGTGCCTTAAACTCTCTAAACCTAATTTACTTATCTATAAAATAGAAATAATATTAGCGACTACCACCTGTGAGTTAGGAAGACTATAAAGTAGTTTACATCAAGAACTTAAAACAATGTATGACTGTCTTAGTTATTGTTCTACTGCTGTGAAGAGACACAATGACCAAGGCAACTTATAAAAGAAAGTATGTCGTTGGGGACTTGTTTACAGTTTCAGAGGATTAGTCCATGAACACATAACGAGGAGTGTGGTGGCAGACAAGCAGGAAGGCATGACACTGGAGCAGTAGTTTACAGCTTACGTTCTGATTTGCAGGCAGAAGGTAGAGAGAGAGATTGGATTGGGCATGGGCTTTTGAAACCTCAAAACCCACCCCCAGTGATGCACCTCCTCAATAAAGCTACACCCCCTAATCCTTCCTAAACAGTTCACCAACTGGGGGCCAAACATTCAAATATATAAGCCTAGGGGGTCATTCTTATTCAAATCACATTGCTACTCTATAATCGTCAGAGCTCATTCTCTACATCATTTGTGAATGTGCTACCATATAAACAATTGCCCTTTCCCCCTCTTCTGGTCAAAAGGAAGTAACAATGGTAAATAAAAGGAAATATTTTAGAATTTGAGAAGATTGCTCAGTGGGTAGTGTACTTGCCTCACACAAGCATGAGTACTGAGTTCAGATCCTCAGCACCCATGTAAAGTGGAAAGTTGGCTTGGTGGCCCATGTGTAGTACCAGTCCATGGAAAGCAGAGAAGGTGGCTAGCTGGATTAGCCAAATTCATGAGCTTTGGACTCAAACGAGAAACCCTGCCTTAATATATAAAATAGGGAACAATCCAGAAAGACACCAGTGTCAACTGATGAGATTTACACACACACATGAACACTGAGAAATGCACACACATCACGTAAGTGTGCACATACACAATTAAAATAACTATTAAACAAGTAAATAAGTAAGAGAGACTTAAAATGCCTCAATAATTCAGAAGGTAATAGCTGAAAGAATGAACACACCACTGCCCTCCATGCTCTCCTTGAGTTGAAATGAGTATTGATCAGTGTACTTTCAGTCTTTAGGGTGGGGATAGGAGTAAGACTGAGAATTTGGCTTGAAATACTCAGAAAAGGGAAATCTGATAAGGCAGACTGCTCCAGCCTTCAAGGGCTATTCCTCCTCTGATAGGCAGCAGCGTTTACTTTCTGTCATGTGGTTTGAGAGATACCAACTCCTCATTAACTGCACAAACAAGACTGCTTCTGCTTTCTTCTCTTGGTATCTGTATAAGACCCTGAGTATTACAGTGACCAGCTCAGGGAGCCTCACAGTTTCCCTGTTCCCTGTATTCCACAGGAATCATTTAGATCAAGGTGATGGAAAGTCAAGTGGAGCGCTCCTTGAAAGGACAGTGTGAGGAGTACTCAGAATTAAGAGATTATTATATTAACTTATCATGTAATATTTTGGGGAAAATATTTTTTAAAAAAATAAGGGATTACTGAGGCAAAAATAAGGATAGCTACAGGGACCTCAAAGATCATAGTGACATTCCTCAAAAACTATAGACTAACTGTATCTGTCTTCTGTGTTTCTCTGCATCTATGGCATGTTCCCAGAGCAGCTTTAAAAATACATTTTAATTCAAGTAGAATTATATTGTTTTTCCTCTTTCCTTTCTTCCCTCCAGCCCCTTTCATGCCCCTGCTTTCAAATTGATAGCCCCTTTTTCTTTTATTATTATTGTTGTTACATATATCGTATGTACATATAGGGTATGCACAAATACATGAATGAACCTGCTAAGTCCATTTTTGTTGTTTGCGTGTATGCGGTTTCATGACTGACCACTTTGTGTTGGATAACTAACAAGGAGGCTTATATTTAGGAGAGGCTAATTCTTCCTCTCCCAGCAGTCATTAGTTGCCTAAAGTTCTTTGTCTAGGGGTAGGTGATTTTCCCTCTTCTGTGTTAGCATGTCTGCCATTGTTCCTGTCTTGTTTATGAAGCCATTTCTAGGAGAGACTGTTTTATAGCAGACTTCCTGGTGGAAAGATTATAAGACCCAAACCAGTTTTTTCCCTGGAAGCTAAGATAGCTTTGCAACCCTTGTAGTTATAGGCATCACACTCACTTAGTTTTACTACCCAATCAGAAATTACCTTCTTTCCTTCATTCTGATTGTAATTATCCTGGAAGACATATAACAGTCTTAGGTCACAAGCTCATCCCAGGTGAGTTCTACTACTGTGGCCAAAGTTAGAGCCAATGTGGTCAGATGCTACCTTTGGTTCATCAGTATGGCCAAAGATGTAACAACTGTAGAAAGATGACAATTCACTCCAAACCTTATGGTCAAAGGGGCATGTAATAAAAGAAAGTAGTCTTATATCCAGAAGAAAATAAGACATGCTGGACAAAAGGAATAAGTAGATAACCCTATAGTCTCATTAAAAGCAGAAATATGCACTTTGAGACCACATACTGATCAACACTTGTACAGTCATTTCACATGAAAAGTCATGAACAGCAACTTTCACTTTCACTGATTTATGAGAAAATATTTCTAAGGGAATATTTTCTCTGAGTCTGCCAAATTCAAACGGACTAGACACTGTTGAGGTATTTCTTGCTTGTATGTATTGTATATAGCTATTGTACTTATTGTATATAGTTTTTCTTATATTAGTTATAGCTTTTTTCTTTTTATTAGAATAAAAGGGGGAAATGTGGTGATATTTTATTTGTAATGAAATATGATTTTATTTGTATGTTAATAAATAAAGTTTGCCTGGAGATCAGAGGTCATATAGTGAGCCAAAAGTAGAAGTCAAGTGGTGGTAGCACACACTCTTAATCCAATCACATGGCAGGCAGAGTCTCTGTGTGGTCAAGGACACAGTCAAGCATGGTGACAGGAGCCTTTAATCCCAGTACCAACCATAGAGACCAGGAGGGTCTGTATACACAGGCAGTGATGAGGAAGTCATGTAGCTGGGCATAGAGCCAATGAGAAGGCAGAACAGAAAGGCAATAAAAACACAAGTCAGACAGGAAGAAGCTCTCTCTGGGGAAGCTACTGCTGATGGTAAGCTAAAGCTAGTCATGGCTATTGCTCTGATCTCTTTGGCTATTACCTCTGTATTTGGCTCTGTGTTTCTTATTTAATAAGACTGTTTAGCCGGGCGGTGGTGGCGCACGCCTTTAATCCCAGCACTCGGGAGGCAGAGCCAGGCGGATCTCTGTGAGTTTGAGGCCAGCCTGGGCTACCAAGTGAGTTCCAGGAAAAGGCGCAAAGCTACACAGAGAAACCCTGTCTCAAAAAACCAAAAAAAAAAAAAAAAAAAAAAAAAAAAAAAAAAAAAAAAGACTGTTTAGAATTTCAGCTACATATTTCCACATGATATTTTGTAGATAATTGAATTTAGCTATTTAAATGCTGTGATGGATAATCTTCATTGTCAACTTGATTAGATTTAGAATCACCTAGGAGTTACACCTCTGAGAATGTCTGTGAGGGAAGACTTTCCCTGAATGTAAGTGATACTATCTCCTGGGCTGGATGAAAAATATAAAGGGGGAGGAAGGGAACAGAGCACTGAGATTCTCCTCTCTCTGCTTCCTGGTCTGGTTAGATGTGTGGAATCCCAGACAAACATTCTCACTGTCATGAACTCCACCACACCTTCACTGCCATAGTGCACTGTACCCACAAGCCAGGAGTCAGAATAATCCCTTCCACCCTTCAAATGCTCCCTTGCAAATATTTGGTCACAGCAATGAGAAAAATAACTAGCATATGTGTCAAACCAGCTCTCTGTAGACCATTTTCTGTGCTGTCTCTCTAAAAATACAGCTGAAACAATTTTTTTTCTGATTCTATAAGAAATATCCTGAATAATAGTCCTTCTTTATCTGTGTTTTTGGTTTTTGACATTTCTGCTACTTATAGTCAATCTTTGTCCCAAAATATTACATGACAAGTTCATATAATAAGTAACTGATGAGTTTTAAGTTGCATGTGATTCTGAGAACCATGTCCTAGATTATTTTAACTATCAATTTGAAAAACTCTGGATTGACCTGAGAAGGAAGTCTCAACTGAAAAATTTCCTGTGGGCACGACTGTAGGGGTTGTCTTGATAGTTAATTGAGCACCTGGCTAGGTTGGTGATCTTGGGATGTACTAGGAAGCTAGCTAAGAACAAGTCCCTGGGTGATCCAGAAAGCTGAATTCCTCCGTGGTTTCTCTTTCAAGTTCCTGTATTTGTTCCTGCCCTGATTTCCTTCAATAATGTACTGTGACCTGGAAGTGTATGCCACATAAACCCTTTCCTTACAAATTTAAGGAAACTAGAGCATACCATAAGGAAATTTTGTGACATCCTGCTCTATCCCATTCAAAACAGGAACCATTTTTTTCTAGTGTAGCCCCACTGTATGCATCACCTGGCTGCTAGCTGCTTACTACCTGTCTCATGGTACCACAGTGTTTGCTTGCACTAAAATAGCTTTTTTTTCCTTAATAATGGCCCCAAAGCATAAAACAGGAGGGTCTAGAATATAAAACATCAGCAAACAGGATTAGAAAGATAGCCCAGTGGTTAACAGCACTTGCTGCTCTTGCAAAGGACCCATGTTCTATTCTAGGGCCCATATGATGGCATACAGCCATCTGTAACTCTAGTTCCAATGAATCTGATACCCTCTCCTAGCCTCTGAAGGCACCAGGTACACAAGTGGCATACATACATACATATATACAAAATACTCATATTCATAATTTTGTTTGGTTTTTCGAGACAGGGTTTCTCTGTAGCTTTGGAACCTGCCCTGAACTAGCTCTATAGACCAGGCTGGCCTCAAACTCACAGAGATCCACCTGGCTCTGCCTCCCGAGTGCTGGGATTACAGGTGTGCACCACCACTGCCCCGCTTTTTTTTATACTCTTTGGTCTTTGGGGGCCCACCACCCAGTTCTCAAATCAACACAGAGTCTTATTCTTACTTATGAATGCCTGGCCTTAGCTTGGCTTATTTCTAGCCAGCTTTTCTTTCTTTCTGTTTTTTGTTTTGTTTTGTTTTGTTTGTTTTTTTCAAGACAGGATTTCTCTGTGTTGTTTTGGTGGCTGTCTTGGATCTCACTTTGTAGACCAGGCTGGCCTTGAACTCACAGAGATCCGCCTAGCTCTGCCTCCCAAGTGCTGGGATTAAAGGTGTGTGCCACCACTACCCAGTCCTAGCCAGTTTTTCTAACTTAAATTATCCCAATAATTTTTTAATCTAACCAAAGAAAAAAAACACATGAGAAGACAAGATCAATTCTTGTATTATGTGTCAATGCTACAGAGAAAATAGAATGTATATAGGGTCTAATATTGCCATGCTTATAGGCATCCTGTGGTTGTCTTAAAGTATATCCCCACAGATTGGGGGATTGAGGAACCATTGACTTGCCCAATGAGGCTACTGAGGTCTGTAGAGCTATTTGCCACTATAGCAAGAGAACCATCAGCCTGTACATGTCTTAATTTCTAATGCTATGTCTGGGTTTTAGACTTACACTTTGTTCTAGCTTCATCTCTGTTACTGTGATAAAACCCTCTGATCAAAGGAAACTTAGAGGAGGAAAGAGTTTATTTTAGTTCACAGGTTATATAGTTCATTATTAAAGGAAATAAGTGAAGGAACTTGAAGCAGAAACCATGGAAGAATACTGCTTTCTGGCTGGCTAACAGGCTTATACTTAGATAGCCTTCTTCTGTAACCCAGACCAACTACTTTGTGATGAAACTACCCACAGTGGACTGGGCCTTCCTATATCAATTCACAAGACAATTTCTCATAGGTATGTTCGCACAGGCCAATCTGATCCTGGTTTATGGCAAGGCAGGATACAGCCAGGCAGGAAATCCAAGCAGAGATACAGGAGAAGAAGGGCAGAGTCTGAGAGATGCCATCCAGCTGCCAAGGAACAACATGCCAGCAGACCGGTAATACCGTGGCCATGTGGAAATATTTAGATTAATAGAAATAGGTCGATTTAAATGTAAGAGCTATCTAGTAATAAGCCTGATCCATCAGTCAACCATTTATAATATTAAGCCTCTGAATGATTATTTGGAAATGGCTGAGGGATGGGGCAGGACAGGGAAAACCTTTTGTTTACAGTTAACTCTAGGGTATGTCAAGTTGTTAGTTAAAGCTAAGACATGTTTTCAGACATTGTTTCCCACTGCTGTCACTACATCAATCTCTAGAAACTATTCCAAACAAATATCCCCTTCTTTGCTTATTCAATGATTTAATCTCCCATAGAATAGGAAATCAGATGACTAAAAATGCTACAATATTTTGAAAATTATTTGCAAATTCAGAAACTAGAATTTAGTACTGTGAAGAAAGTCCCTTAGTGAAAACTGAGGAAACTGTCCATGTCACATTTATCCAGGTATTTCCAGTACTGCTAAAATTTGGATGTTGAACAGCACCCAAGGGCCCACATGTTAAAAGTCTTAGTCCCGCCGGGCGGTGGTGGCGCACCCCTTTAATCCCAGCACTTGGGAGGCAGAGCCAGGCGGATCTCTGTGAGTTCAAGGCCAGCCTGGGCTACCAAGTGAGTTCCAGGAGAGGCGCAAAGCTACACAGAGAAACCCTGTCTCAGAAAAAAAAAAAAAAGCAAAAAAAGTCTTAGTCCCCAGGGTGGCACTATTGGGAGGTAATTCAGATGTAGGGTCTAGTAAGGAGGAACGTAAGTCACTGGAGGTATACTCTTGAGGGGACTGTGGGACCCCTCAGCCCCTTCCTCTCTTTTAAATCCATCACCCACACCAGAAAATAGCTTTATTTGATATGGAACTGAAATCTTCCAAACAGTGAACTAAAATGAAACTTACACTTTATAGATTAATTTTCCTGGCTGTTTTGTTACAGTACCAGAAAACTAACATAACATTTTCTTTTCAAGGTTTACCTGTCTTTGTTCAAATATATTTTTAGATGTTTGAGTTACCTAAAATATAATTTTGTAATAAAAGTTACATTGCTTTACTTATTCTCATCACATTGCCCTTTTATAAGATTTTAAGCATCCATTTGTTTGTAAGTTCGCACCCAGTCAACTCTTTTTTTTTTTTTTGGTTTTTCAAGACAGGGTTTCTCTGTGTAGCTTTGCGCCTTTCCTGGATCTCGCTCTGTAGACCAGGCTGGCCTCGAACTCACAAAGATCCGCCTGCCTCTGCCTCCCGAGTGCTGGGATTAAAGGAGTGCGCCACCACCGCCCGGCTGCAGTCAACTCTTTTAGGCCACTTTCAATAAGTCAAAAAGGCCCGGCCGGGCGGTGGTGGCGCACGCCTTTAATCCCAGCACTCGGGAGGCAGAGCCAGGCGGATCTTTGTGAGTTCGAGGCCAGCCTGGTCTCCAAAGCGAGTTCCAGGAAAGGCGCAAAGCTACACAGAGAAACCCTGTCTCGAAAAACCAAAAAAAAAAAAAAAAGGCCTAGACTTCCACCAGACATGCTTGCAGATGCCTAATCCTACTAGGGAGGCTGACACGGGAAGATTACGTGTTTTAGGCCCAATTGTGTCATATAACTAGACACTCTCAAAAATCAAAACTCAAACCAAACAGACAAGCAAAAGGGGCCTTCTGGATCTCCCTTTTAGTCAACAAATAAATGTGTTGGGTAGGATATAGCAGAAAAATTCACACTGGTCTAGCAGATTCTTTCTATGGAAAGAGAAAATGAACTCATAATCCTAGAAGCTGGTGTTAGTGTGGTGGTTTGAATGCACAGTGTACCCCATAATCTTGAGATTTGAATAGTTGGTCTCCAGGTGGTGGCACTGTTTGGGGAGTTGGAATTTATTTGGTAGAGGAACTATGTCACTGGAGAAGGGCTTTAAGAGCTTGAGGCATTGCCCTCCTTGCAATTTGCTCTACTTCATGTTCACAGTTCAAGATATGAGCCCTCACCTTCCTACTCCTGCCACTATGTCTGCTATTTGTTGCCATACTCTACCATCATGGACTCTTATCCCTCTAGAACTGTAAGCCAAAATAAGCCCTTTCTTCATTAAGTTTTCTTTAGTCATGGTTTTTTAACACAGCAACAGAAAAATAACTAATACGGCTATGAAGACTCACACAGTTTGGGCAGACAGCAAGCGCTCCTTGAGTAAGTCTTTCCAGCTCTGGGTGACCTCTCTATCATGGCAGCCTTCAGACAATCAGACTTCTATGAAATTGCAGGATCCCAAGACTGGCATGCCACAAGAGAAAAAACCTGGAAGAAGCTGCATTGCCTTTTACAACCCAGTGTTGGCAGCTACTCAATGTCACTTCCACATTTTGTTCTTCAGAAGCAAGTCATCAGAGGCCAGAAAATAGACTCCATTTCAGTGTAAGCAGTGTCCAAGAATTTCTGTGAATGTTTTAGATTTATTTTATGTGTTAAATTATATGTGTGTGCATGTAAATGTGTGTATGTGAGTGCCCATGTCTACAGAGATCAGAGGGGTCAGATATCCATGGAGTTGGAAAAATAGGCAATTCGTTGTAAGCTGCCAAACATGGGTCTTCTGGAAGAGTAGTAAGTGCTCTTAACGCCTGAGCTGTCTTTCCAGTCTCTCTGTGAATGTTTTAAAACACGACAGTTGGTAACTGTCTGTCTGAGGAGTGGGCAAAATATACTTCTATATCAAGCTTCTTAACGTGGCCATTCTAGACCTAACCAGCTATTAATCCTTCCTGACATCGCCCCAAATATCTTGTGCTTCATTAGTGTCCTGATTTGCTTCTCTGTTGCTATAATAAAACACTGATCAAATGCAACTTGAGGAAAGAAAAGACTTGTTTGGCTTACAGGTTACAGCCTATTATTGAGGGAAGCCAAGTCAGGAATTCAAGGCAGGAAGTGAAGCAGAGACCATGGAGAAACTGCTTACTGGCTTGTTCCTCATGACTTAATCAGCTTCTTTTCTTATACAATCTAGGACTGTTGCCCAGAAGTGACACTGCTCACAGTGGGCTAGGCCCTCTCACATTAATCAGTAATCAAGGAAATGCCTCATCGGCTTGCTCACAGGTCAATCTGACAGAGGCAGTCCCTCAGTTGAGGTTCCCTCTTCCCAGGTGATTCTAGTCTGTGTCCAGTTGACAAAAATTAACCAACACAATTAGTATGCTGACTGAGTGCTTGTTTCTATATGACTATAAAACAGAACAGAAGAGGCAATGGGATTTAATGAGTTACTCTCCTCTCCCAAAGGCCCACCAATGAGGCGGCCTCATAGCAAGTTTGGCTTTCATCAGAACAAGATCTCTAGAGTGAAGGCCTAGGCAGAAGCTGCCATGGAAATAGCTTACAGCAACTCAGCCTGAGCAAAGAAGGGACAAGAACTCAAGTTCACTGGAAGTGTCTTCAAATTACCAAGTAATCCTCTCATAATCATTTTATATTAATGATGTAGAGGTTACTAAAGAAAAGAGAAAACATGATCAATGCTTTAAAAATGCCACTTGGAGCTTTACAAACTGCATCCATATACATTTTCTCCCTTTCCTGCTATTATAATAAAACATTTGATTACTTCTCTACTGAATGGCAGCAGAAATCACTACCAATCTTACCTTTAAGGGGAAAGTAAACTAATACATTAGTTATCTCTCTTTCTGGGACAAAAGGCCTGGCAGAAGGAACTTAGGAAAGGAAGGATTTATTTTGGCTCACAGTTTACAGTGACAGGGCACACTTTAGAGTGAAGGGCAGGCACAGCAGCACCTGAAGCATCTCAGTCCATTGTTTGAGGTCAGGGATTTGCAGTGCAACTTGCTCTCAGCAGTTCATGAAACAGAGAACCCAGGCCAGAACAACATGAAGATATAACCTTCAAGGTCTGTCCCCAGTGAGCCTGCAAGTAGACAACAGTCTTAAAGTGTTTACAACCTCCCCAAAACCACATGGTGAATTGAAGGTGTATGTTAAGGGGTGTAATGGCTAGTTTTACATCAATTTGACACAGAGTTATCTGAAAGGAGGGAACTGCAATTGAGAAAATGCTTCCATAAGACCCAGCTGTAGGACATTTTCTTACTTAGTGATTGATGGGAAGGGCCCAGCCCACAATGTGTGGTGCCATCCCTGGGCTGAAGCAGGCTGAGCAAGCAAGGGGAAGCAAGGCAGTAAGCAGCTCCCCTCCATACCCTCTGCATCAGCTCCTGCCTCCAAGGTTCCTGCCATGTTTGAGTTCCTGTCCTGACTTCCTTCAGTGATAGAACATGATATGGAAGTATAAGCTAAAAAAAAGCCTTTCCTCCTCAGCTTCCTCTTGGTAATGGTGTTTTGTCATAGCAATAGAAATTCACCCTAAAATCAGGGGTGAATCTAGGAATGCATATTATACAGACTCTTCATCCTAAAACAAATGTGAAAAGATGAATATCACACTCCTAAATACAAAGGATGTCTCTCCTCATTAAAAAATACTTAGAACAAATGAAAGCATATAATCTGTTTATGTATGGTGTGAAGAGATATTTACATATTCACCATTTACCGATTTTGATGAACATGTGCCTCATATATCTTAGTGGGCTCACATCAATATTTGCATCATTATCATCCACAGAGAATAGACTTTAATATTCCATAACAATTTTATGACAATCTCATTTGGAAATTGCATAAATAGTATTAGACTCATTGTTTTAATAAGCTAGATTTATGGAAGACATTTCTAGTATCAAATGAAGAGGAGCCTCATCACACTTTGCTTTTGACTTTTCATGTTGCCAAGTCAATTATTCTGGTTCTGAGGCACTGAACCCAGGAAATCATTTTGGAGTCAGGAATGCTTGATGTGTAAGATGTAAAATGAATGAATGAATTACTGTCAAAATCAAAGAAATACAAGCTCTTTGGGAATGGGAGGAAGAGTACTCAAAGGCCAATGAAGTAAAACTAATTTTGTCTCATGAGCAAGAGACTGATTGTCCATGTAGGAAAGCAAATCAGGTCTCCATGAAAAGGATAGTGCCAGCATTCCAGCACAGAAATGGGAAGAACTCATGAGCTATTGATAGTTGATGACTGCTAGTGGAGGAAAAAATCAGTTTTCTTTAGGGGGATGGCCTCTGATAGGTTGATCATGTTCTAATGGATAGCCCCACACCCATGCATATAGAGGCGGCAGCAAAAGTTGGACTTGGTGAGGTATAAAAAAAAAGGAGACATGAAGTTGGGAAAAGTGGTAGATTCAGGAGGAGTTGGGGGATGTGTAGTGAGTCAATATAATCAAAATATATTATATGCATGTATGAAATTCTCAAAGAATTTAAAATATTACACAATTTAACAAAAATAAATAAAAAAGACCATGTCACTCCATGAGGAAAAGATGGATGTTGGTACAATGTTTTCAAAAAATAATGGGACACTGACTACTTGGTGATAGCTGGAGACAGATAAAGAGGGAGGGTTTCCATGATTTGGGCTCATGGTGATGGCCACTGAAGTCCATTTCAGATAGGTCCACACTTCTCACTCACTCTCCTAGAGCTGGCCTGCTGGATTTCAGCAACATTCTCACTCAACTGCCATACACATAGAAGAATCTTACCTCCTAAAGGCACAAATACTTTTGGTCCAGGTTAAGCACTTCTAAGAGAAAAGAAAAGTGCAAAGCAGGTATCATTCTTCACATCCTAGTGAAATGGGTCCTAAATGGCTAGAAAAGAAAAATTAGGAAGGTCATCTGGATTTGAATGTCTGTTAAACAGATCCACCATAGTGTTAAATAAATCTCACACTGAAAACTAAAAACCTACTTGAATCTCATGACTTATTTTCCTTCCTGATGTCTTGAGGATCTTTGAGTACCTTGTTCAGGCCCGTGCACTTCCTTTTTCTCATCACCTTGCACGGCTCACTCACAGATTTTGTCCTGACACTTACCAAACCAAATACTAGTAGCTCTTCCTACCCCCAAATAATAGCCTTCTTAAGTTTGCTTTTGCTTAATTTTCATCTGAAAGGTACAGTGAAGGACCATCTCTGCCCAGGGTGCCTTTGTTCAGAAACACAACATAGAACCCAGAACTCCCACCTCTCCTATCCTACCAAAACCCTAGAGCAGTTCTCTACCTGTTGGTCGCAATCCCTTTGGGGATCACATATCAGATATTTACATTACAATCTGTAACTGTAGCAAAATTATAATTATGAAGTAGCAACAAAAATAGTTTTATGGTTGAGGGGGTCACTACAATATTAAAGGATCACAGCATTAGGAAGGTTGAGAACCACTGCCCTAGAGGCAGAGGTACACCATCTCAGCTAACCCTCTCATTTATTTACAAGCCCCTTTTCTTTAGGACTCTATATCAAGTCCTTTGGGCAGCTTCATCATGAGACAACATAAGGAAGCACTGATTAGTATTTGCAGATAATGACCTCGCCTACAGTCTCCATTTCTCACACTGCTCTAAGTTTCTCTTCAGTATGCACTCTCCATTCAGCCATTTCTGCCCAAGACATTAAAGGATGCTAGTTAGTCTCAAGTTATAAAGTCTTTTTATCTTTGTGTGTGTGCGTGCGTGCGTGCGTGCGTGCGTGTGTGTGTGTGTGTGTGTGTGTTGGGGGTATCAGGTCTCAAGAGCCATTAGCACAAAGTTCATATTTATTAGGTGACTCCATATGTAGAGTGACTCCATCTTGATCTGATTTGTTGGGTCTAGTGTCGGAGCTCAGTCAAAACAATAGCCTTCTATGGATTTCATTTAACAGATACAAGAAATGCTATATTAATCAGATTTCTCTAAAGAAACAGAACTATAACATATACAATAATATTTATTATAAAAATTGGTTCACACAGGCCAAGCTATATGCCATCTATACCGAAGAACCAGAAAATCCAGTAACAATTCAACGTGAGCCAAAAGCCTGATAACCATGCGAAGCTGATGGCACAATACCATATATACATATCTGAAAAGAGTTTCAGTGGAGTTACTTTATAATGGGGGGTTAGGAGGAACAATATCCCTCATAGACATTATGGTCTGTCCAATGAAAAAAAACCCAGTGCCGGAATAGGTTAGCTCTTTTGAAGAGATTTGTCAGTAAAGTTCAATAGACCCACCCCCAAGAATTACAAGCTACTGCCATTGCTCTTTATTACCCTCCAGAACTGGATAATAAGACCTTATTGCTGAAGACACCATATACTTGAGTCATAGAACATGGGGAATTGAAGCTGGTACTGACCTAGAAACTTCATCCCTACTGGCTATCTTTCATAGTGCTTGAAGGTGCTCTCCATACTACTGGAGGAGAAAAGGAATAAATAGTATTACCTAGCTGTGAACTATAATAACAACCGGGCTGGCAACATATGCCCACTGGTTCAAGAGTGGCATGAAGGTTATAGGAGTAACCAACCACTTTATAATTGGATTTAAGCCCCCCACAAGGCAGAATCAATGTCTGGCACTATACTTGGGGCCAGTAACCCTCTACTCCTCCTCCTAACTCCTCCCACATCCATCCTGACCTCCAACTTCATGTCCTTTCTTTTGCTTTTTAAAAAATAATCCATCAAGTCAAATTTGTGCTACCTATATACTCTTGCTAAATGTACACAGTACTAAACTGACTCTTAATGACTTATAAATATACCAATAAATTAGTGCATCCCTCAAACCTCATCAGAGAAGCTTCTTTTGTAGTGATGATTAACACAGAACCAACACTGATCAAGGCGTAGAGAACAAGAAACTGAAGAATGTCCAGTCTTTAATAAAACATCTACATCGTATCCCTTCCTCCCAAAGGTCTGAGATCATAGGAGAAAAGGGTAACAGAAAGATTGTAAGAGCCAGAGACAAAGGAGAACTATAAGGAAACAGTATTATCTGGACACAGAAAGGATTTGCATATATAAACTCACAAGTTGATGTATGAAATTGGCCCTCATGGATACCTTGTGACTTAATGTTCTCATAAAATAACAGACCAGAAAGTCTGATATACATTAAGATTTTCTCTTTGATAACAGGCAATATCTTCTCATCTTTCCAAATGTAACAGGCATAGCTCCATTTATATACAAATTAGGATGACTTTTTGAGATCTCAGATATCACAAACTTTTGTGAACCAAGTACAAAATCATAACTGTTATCTCAAACATGAATAATTCCTCTAAACCACAACTTTCAGTGACTACAAGGTCTCCATAACCACAAATATTCCATCTACATGGAGGAACCAAAGTGCTCCTGTATTACTGTTGTTAGACAGCCAGTTTTACACAAAGCTCATGCTGTTCCTGCTCCTCCTCCCCACTCCTCCACTTTCTTTCATTTTCTTCTCCTCACCTTTCTCTCCTCCCAACACCGTCTTCCCTGGCAGAAGTACAAAGTTTATACCGGTGAGGCAAAGACTCAAAGTCACTTAGGCCCCCAGATATTAGAGCAGTTCTATGTGAGATCATAATCCAAAAAGAGGCAGAAAGAATAGAATGGAATTAATGGAATAGCCAAGCCAGAGTTTCAGTAATAAAAAAAAATACGATAGTCCTATGTCTGTTTTACTGCATACCTACAGCTTTAAAAATTAGTTTTATATCACAGTCATTTATCTAAGGCATTGATTATCTTTTGAAAATGACTATTATTTTAGGTTCACAGCAAACATAAAAGGAAGGTACAGAGTTCCCACAGAGTCCTGTTCCTCCATGCAGTCATAGCCTTCTCTACTATCACTGTCTCCCACCAGAGTGGTCCATCTGTTACAACTAACAAGCCTGCATGGACACATCAATGTTAACTCAAGTTCCTAGTTTACATTAGAGTTCAGTCTTGGTACATTCTGTGTTATCATGAAAGTTTATAATGACATGAATTGATCATTACAATATTATACATCATATTTCCACTATCTTTTAAAATCCTATCTCAAAAACAAAAACAAAAATAAACAACTCAAATTAAATAAAATGATTTAACTTTTTGAAATTCCAGAAAAGGTGGGACTATGAAGACATATGAAAATGGATACAGTGAAATGATGAGTGGTTGTTGGGGGTTCCCATGGAGGAACGGTGAAAAAGCAGAGCACAGATAGGAGTTTCAAAAGAACTGTAGTAATCTGTGGACACAGGAATACAAATTTAGAGAGAAGTTTGATTGTATATCCATTCAGCAAAATAGTAGTAATAGATTCATCCCCAGAGCCTGTGAGGTCCCCAACCACAGGTTCTTGGCCAGATTTACAGAACCAAGCCTGTGTTTCCTCCCATGGAATGGGCCTTAAATCCAATCAGAAAGTGGTTGGTTACCCCCATAATGTTTTAGGGTAGTTTGACACTACATTCATTTAGCAAAACAATAGTAGTAGATTCACCCCTGGGGCCTGCATGTCCCCAAATGTGAGCCTTCCAGATTCCCAGTTTCTTATTTTTCCGTTAATTCCTCCCAAAAGGTGTAGATAAAATTAAATGACTCCAACTTTCAGATGCCAAAGAAACAAAGGATTCTCCCACTCATTAGAGTAACTACTAAAGAAATATCAGGTGAACTGGTCAGTTTGTTTTTGAGGTTCACCTCTCTTGCTGTGATAACATACTCTGAATAAAGGTAGCTGAGAGGAGGAAAGCATTTAATTGGCTTACACTTCCAGGTCACAGTGTAGCATTGAGAGAAGTCAGAGCTTGAACTCAAGGCAGAAATCTGAGGGCAGGCCTGCCTATTATTCCACACCCCATTACCTCTAACTAGGAAACTCCCTCACAGCCAGGCAAGTACAACGAAAACCATGGAGAATGCTGTTTCTGTCCACACTCGCCGACCATGCTTAGACAGCCTTCTTATAGAGCCAGGGAGTAGTGCTGTCTACAGTGGACTGATCCTTACTACATCAATTAATAACCAAGACAATCTCCCAAAGCCATGCTCAAAGTCCAAAGTGATCTTGTCAATCCCTCAATTGAGACTCCTTTCTCCGGTGACTCTAGGCTGTATCAAATTGACAGTTAAAACTAACTAGGACATTAGCCAATAACAGAAGAAACAATTTCTCTCCAAAGGATTCTGCCACTGAATGAATTACTCAATATCAGCTGTCAATTTATAATGAAGCCACAGTTAATATTTTTATGACTTCAGTTGTAAATGTCCCCCAGATCCCATGTGTTGAAGGTTTGCTCCCCAAGTGCTTTTGGGAAGTAGCTGAACCTTTAGGAGGTGGGGCCTAGTTAGAAGTAGGTCTTTGGAGGCATACTCTTGAAGGGTATATTGGAATAGCTTGCTCTTGCTCTCTTCTCTCCCTCCCTCCCACCTTTTTTTTTCTCTTTTCTGGCCACCATGAGGTGAGACACTTTCTCCTACCACACACTTCTGCCAAAACCAACATCTCCTCATTTTAAGTTACTTATCTTAGATATTTTAACACAGCAACAGAAAGTTGATTCAAACAAACTCTCAAGTCTAAGATGGGAAAGAAAAAAGCTGAACAAAGCAAAACAAACAAACAAAAAACCCACTAGAAACTAAAGAAGGTTCCAAAACAATGTAGCAGAAACTTAGAGTGGGGAAAGTGGTAATGAGCTTTTGATCAAGAAATCAAGAATAAGTACATAAACACCAGGGAACAAAGTGTGTAAGGAAATCTAATGCTTTCATTTTAGTCAGTGGAGTAGAAACATAACTGCCTTTGTGGGAACACTGAATTTACCCCCTGGACCTACAGAGAACCACTGCCCTAGCTTAGCAAGTCTGCTGCCCACCTTCCTCTGTTGCTCTGACACAGAGTCCTCACAAACAGTGCTTCAGCCCATTGACTTTGACTGTTCCTGTTGTTCCCACTGTTACAAGAGCCTCTCTGTTCAGGTTTTCCAGAAGGAAAGCATAGTCCATGCGCAGATAGTTTTAGCAGGAATTTATCAGAGTTGGAGTGAGCTCTACCAAAGTGGTTGAGGATGGGGGCATATAGCATCATAGTGGGATATGCAGTGTAGATTTTAAACAAGTTTCATGGATCAAGTTTCATAGTCACATGGCAAGGAAACCCTGTTTCCCCTTCCCCAATCATGGTTGACCACATCTTCCTTTTAGAGTATTTTCCCATATATGTTTTTATATGCATATATATGGGAATGCATATATGTTTATATATGCACTATATACATATCTAATTATATGTATATACATGTATATAAAATCATCCTTTTTGGACCATTTTGGAGACAACTGCAGACATAAGCTTCTTTACCTCTAAATACTTCAGTGTGTGTTTTTGAAAAACAAAGATGTTCTCCTATATAAATGCAATGTGAGCACCGTTGTCCCATTGGTTGACATTTCAACAATACTATTATTCAATCTCAGACTTATTTAGAGTCAGACAATTCTCCTACTTATGTGTATTATAGAAAAAAATCTGAGGTCAAATCCATGGCTACACACAGCATTCAATTGTCCCATTACTTTACTCACTTGTAACTTTGAATGCTTCCTTTCTCTTTCACCGTTCTGACATGCTGAAGAGTAAAGACCCATTTGGTTTGTCTGATGTTCCCTCCAATGGTGATTGAGGTGGTCCACTTTTGGCAGGACTGCTACAAATGTGATCAGCTGCATCCTTCCCTGTGCAGCATACCAGGAGGTTCACGGTGTCAGTTTATCCCGTAACTGACAATATTACATTCTATCAGTTAGTTAAAGGGGCATATGCCTATCCATATGCCTCCTTGCGGTGACTCTCATATAGACAGAGCCCACATTCTTAACTGCTATGCTGTAGAAATACCTCTAGGTGGTGGATAAATGAATACTGAGCAAGCCACAGAGGGCACCAAGAGTCATGAAGAGATTGTCACAAGGACCTTACAATATTATTTGGAAGATATGCATCCATCAAAAAACACATTTTATGGTTTCCATGGATATTTATATTTAAAGGAATGTAGAAGCAGATGTCACAGTTGAGGTCTAAAGGGCTCACGGAAGAGGAGGGTTTGGGAAGTTGTTTTTGTTAGGAAATTAGGACTGTAGGTTTGATCTGAGTACTTCAGAGCTGAAACAAGCCATAATGAGGAGGTAGGAAAGGGTGAGATGTAGTCTGGGCTCCTTTGGAGGGCAAAAACAAGGCATCATTTTCTCATACAAGAGGATCTTTCTGAGGAGCTGCTGGCAGGATGGACAGGGCAGCCAAAAGGAAGCCAGAATTAGGGACTCAAGACCTCTTGGGAATCAGAAGGTGCAGTCAGATTCATGGGTGGCCAAAGCCAGAATAACTCAGAAGAATGTGACTAATTAAGCCCTAGCTTCCAAGATCTGATTTCATTAAATGTCAATAGCCTTGCCAGGCACTCTCTGAAGAAAGTGTTCATAGGAGTTCTAGATCCACTGACAATGGTATTTGGCATGATCAGCCATTCCTTGTGGGAAATCAAATGATTTAAGGTAGAAGAGAAAGGGGGTGTGGATGGTAGAGGCTTGGGGGCTCTGTTCAGGAATTATTTACAGGGTCTGAACATAGGGATTTTATTCTGTGTGTGCATAACAAGATGATGAAGATAGAGTTTGGAATTCTAGTTTTCATTTCACTGACTACTTCTAAATTCAAATTAGAATCTTTTCAAAACATCATTTTCACCGCACCTGTAGTAAAACTAGGAACTGACACTTCTCTGAAGAGCCCTTTGCCTCTAATCTGGTTGAGAATTGAAGTGTTCTCATTAACTAGAAACCTCATTACAGTCTGCTCTAATCTGCAGCACAATCGGGGCACAGTGATTACCTTGAATTGTTGCACACACTTCTACCTACTTGTTATACGTCTCTGTACTTTACGTTTCCATGAATATAATTCCATATCCTGCCATACCTAATCAATAGCAAGTTAAATATAACTGTGTGCCCATAATTCCCTGAGTGAGATTGTTTGCATGGCAGACAATAAAATTTAGTACTGCTCTGGAGGCTGAAACAAACACGAAAACATATCCAAAAGAAATCACTTGGCATTTTAATAGAATTGTAAGGCACTGAAGTTTGTTCCACATTTATTTTTTAAACACATTTTAAGAGTGATTTTTTCAGATTTAACAATAATGACAACAACAAGATCTTTGGAAGGAAACAGTCATTCCCTGGAGGCTGTTGTTGCCACCTAACCACTTCACCAGGGACTTTTTTCTGGGAGGGAACTGATTTAAAAACAAAACTACAGTGAGGTATATGCTTTTGTTTTATTTATTTATTATTTACTTTGGGGTCAAATATTGCTTTGGAAGCAATTCCCCGGAGAGTTTGATAGATTAAAGTAAAATCTCAGAATCCACACCCTGACAGAAGGTATAAAGGCCTTCTACATGGTCTGTCCATCTGCACAGACATCCTTATTGCCCAGGAAATGGTTGCTGTTAGTGCTTAAACTGCTTCTGATATATTGTCATAGGAAGCCATGTATCACTTTATTTCTGTCAGAGTATGTCTCAGCAGAGACTTTTTCTGGAGAATTCTTTGCATTCTGCCACACTTACTAGTTGCTATAAAACATGTATGTACTTTGGTTGGTATTTACATCAAATACATGGTTAGTAATAACTTGGACTGAGAAATAACCATTTGTAATAAATTCATTCCTAACCTCATGCAATGGGACAATGATCTCAAAGAACTTGAGGAATGACAACCCTCCTCATTTATTTCCAGTCTCTGGCTTTATATTACCATTTGGCAGTTCTGGAACTCCAATCCAGGGGCATGAAGCCACTCCAGGCAAGTGTTCTGCCACTAAGCCATACTCTCAGTTCTCAGTCTCATTTAAAAACCAGTATGTGAGCTAGCGACCTCAAGAACATGCTTACTGGGAGTAGAGAAAACTCCTGCTCAAACCGAACCACCACACACATTCTGGCCCAGTAGGGGCCAAGCAAAGCACTCCCTCTCTCTCCACT
Source organism: Peromyscus californicus insignis (assembly GCF_007827085.1). Lineage (NCBI taxonomy): Eukaryota > Metazoa > Chordata > Mammalia > Rodentia > Cricetidae > Peromyscus > Peromyscus californicus. Next base: position 18,603,892 of record NW_026294391.1, on the reverse strand, counting down.
GCCTGTAACCCCCTCTCCACACCTGCCTCTAGCCTACTCAAGTGGCAGATAGGCAGGTATCAGATTATAGCAGCTCTTATTCCTTTTGCCAGTGGACAGTGGTTAATACAGACTCATGACTTGTCAAAGTGCAGAATTAGTGTGGGTGGAGTCTAAATGGGACATCTAGATGACATTCTCTGCTGTCAACTCTCGATAAACCTCACAGATTAGGGGATGGAAAGATAGTAAGAGCCAGGGATTGGGAAAGAGTGCTGCCTAACAATGTCTTTTGCATACTGTGAGACTATCGCACTCATAAACTCACAGCAAGAATGGATGCCTGCACAATATCAAGGCAGCCAACATTCTGGCATGACTGCAGGAAGGCCCATGTTCTAGTGGATGGCTTTCACACCATGCACATTTAAGTAGGACTAATTTTGGACTTGGTAAGGTTTATTTTGTTGTTGTTAATAAAAAAGGACATGGAATGAGGATGTGGGAAGGGTCTGGGAAGTTAGAGAGGGGAAGTAACATGTATGAAATTCTCAAAGAATGAATTTTTAAATTTTTAAAAATAAAAAAAGCTAAAGCACATAATCATTTTGATAATCTTGATAATCTTTAATAGAGAGTAAATAGAAGAGGGTTTTATAAACCATCAGACTATATAAGCCCCAGGTTAATGTTGGCCTCCTGCTGTGAGCGATTCAAAACTCATTGTCCAGAATGAGTGCCCTGCCATTACCACTGTTAGAAAGTAGCAATGCTAGTAAAATAACAATTGCTGAAAATCTTGTTTGCAGAGTTGTACTTGAATGGAAAAAAAAGAAATAAAAAAGGAAAGACATGACTGCTCCTAGGCATGGTGAAGGAGAAGGTTTATTGTAGATAAAAGAGGGAGCATAGCCAGAGGCAGGAACATCTGGAAGTGTCCAAAGTGAACATGACCAGACTGAGCTGGGCCATGTGAGGAGATCAGGGAGGGAAGAGGGGAGAGGGGAGAGGAACTACTGACTAAGAGGGGTGGCCTGGGCCAACAGACTGGCCAAAAGATTTGTAGCATAGCCAAAATGACTGAATTATATAGGGGCTCGAGGAGCTATGGGAAGGACAGCCCAGCACAATACCTGGGCTGGAGAGTTCAGGGCAGAGGGTGGCGTATGCCAGCCAGGAGTGCCCTGTAACAGGTAGAGACTGAGGGATGCTGAGAGAACCTGGCATCCAGTGTCCACTTTGAGATGTTATAAGACAAATCTTAAAAGGACTTATTAATTAAAAAAAAACCCGAAGCCAGATATTGGGGTTAAAACTGGGAGATCAGAGAAGCAAAAAGAAGCCAGCCACATTCTTACCACTTGCAAATCCTCAGCTAAAGAGATACTTCTTATATACTCACATCTATATCCTTTCTGCCCCTGTCATCTCACTTCCTGCTTAGGGCAAGTTGTCAGGTTTTGTGTCCTGGCCTTTCTTCCTGTGAACTCTGTGCTTCCTAACTGTGGACACAATGTGACTGGCTACTTCAGACTCCTGCCACCATGCTTTCTCCACCAGAATTCACTAAATCCCCTTTAGAGAGTACCTATAAACCAAAATAATAGCATCCTCCCTAAGCTGCTCCTTGTCAGGGTTTTGGCCACCGCAGTAACTAATACAGCTGGCCATTCAGCAAGTTCATGGAATAAGTTAAGCCATCATATAGATTGATCACTAAAGTCTTAACTGAAAAGAAAGGAAATAAAAGAATAAAATGGGGGCAAAGAGATTGTCTTGTGGCTTTATTTGTTAATTTGTTTGGGGGCTTTGGTTTGTTTTTTAAGCTTTGTGCTGAACTTGAAGCTATTGTCTGTCGTTCTCAGGAACATTTGGCATGAAAACAACCGGGCTGGCAAGATGGCTCAGTAGGTAAAGGTGCATGTTGACAAGCCTCATAACCTGATGTTGATCTCCAGAAGCCTATGATACAAGGAGAGCTCCAAAAGCCAGGTGGTTGTGGTGCACGCGTTTAATCTCAGCACTAGGGAGGCAGAGGCAGGTAGATCTCTGTGAGTTTGAGGTCAGCCTGGTCTACAGAGCAAGTTCCAGGACATCCTGGGCTCTTAAACAGAGAAACCCTGTCTCAAAAAAACAAAAAAAAAATGGAGAGCTCCAACTCCTGTAAGCTGTCCTCTGGCCTCCATCTGCATGCCACAGTGTAGCTAGAGTTTTCCTGCCTGGCCCACAGTCAGGACAAATCTCTCTCACCCGCCAGTCCCACAGCTGCTCAGACTCAACCAAGTAAACACAGAGACTTATATTGCTTACAAACTGTATGGCCGTACCAGGCTTCTTGTTATCTAGTTCTTCTATCTTAAATTAATCCATTTCTATAAATCTATACCTTGCCACGTGGCTCGTGGCTTACTGGCATCTTCACATGCTGTTTGTCATGGCGGCGGCTGGCAGTGTCTCCCTCTGCCTTCCTGTTCTTTCTTTTCTCCTCTCTGTTAGTCCCATCTGTACTTCCTGCCTAGCCACTGGCCAAGCAGTGTTTTATTTATTGACCAATCAGAGCAATTTGACATACAGACCATCCCACAGCACCACAGCATACACACAGGCATGTGCATACACTCACATGTGCATGAGCAGAACACACACACACACACACACACACACACACACACACACACACACACACACACAAACCTCCACCTGCATGCCATAGCATACACACAGACATGTGCATACATGCATATGTGGATGTGCACAACATATACAACATATACACACACACAAATAAATGTTTTTAAAAGATTAGCTCAATTCTGATACTCCAGCATGTCAATAAATACTATATTTAAAAAGAAAGATGATGGAAGCATATAATAACAACATGAATACAATCACCCAAATATTATATTCTATGCATAGTTCTCTTCCCAATCTAATAGCTCTAGTTCATTCTTTATGGAAATTCTTCTGATTTACTGGTTTGTCAAAGTAATTGAACCTATGGAATTATGTCACCCAAGATATACTTCATTGCTTTGGGTTTTATCTAAAAAGCAGAAATCACAGATTGATAGAAGTATCAAAGACGAGGAGTACTGCTTCCAGCATGATAAGGTAAAGAGCTCTGAGAACTCTCCCTGTAGAAACTGGAGTAACTGACTTTACAGTCACCCTTCAAAGTCTCTGCCAAGTCCTAAGGACACATAAGCAAATAAAGAAACATGTATTTGACCAAGAGGTGGAGTTCACATTGAATGGAGTTGAGCTGGGAGGAGGGCTCCCACAGGCTGGCTGCTACAGGACTGAGTGTGAACCCAGGGAGACTGTAACCAACATTGTTATCTTTTAACGCAAACAGACATGACCATTTTTGTGGCTGAGTAGTCAGATGAGCCAAAGTACTGAAAGACCCTAGCCCTTCAGGCTTACACCCCCAAGCCTCAGGAAGAGAGAAACTTCAAGCACCAGGAAATGAGAAACTAAAAATCTAGTTCCAAGGGCCACCTGACTCAGCCACTACTCAATCACCCCTGTAACAATATAACAATGTAAAAATATTTCTGTTAAGATATGTGCTCAACTGTGACTGGGATAGTTGCAGGTGTTCCAGGAAGGACCACTGTGACCTGTATGCAAACTCCACTCACACCCTGATACCCCCCTTGAGGTTTCAAGAAAAATGTGCACACTGGCGTAACTGTATCCCCCTCTGTGATCACTCTGTAACCAGACAATGATTTTATGAAATTAGCTTCTAGACATAAATCAATTGAAGTGACATTGTATGGGAATTGTAATCTTATGGGTTTTGTGGGTTTTTCCTTTAAAAGCCCTTATGAGGCTGCAATAAGATGCGGCTCTTGCTCTTAGGAGCAGAGTTTGCCCTTCTGTGCAGAAGTCAATAAATCCTCATGCTGTTGCATCAACTGGACTGGAGTCTGGGTTCTTGGGGCGCCCACTTGAGACCCTAAACTTTGGAGTCCAACAGTACAAAGGTTCCTTATTTGAAAATAACACAAAGGTAACTTGCTCTTTGCTTTTGTTGTTTGTGGGAGTCATTGCTGTACTGCCAGAATTTTCCAGATTCATTAATACAGTATTTTCATTTAATAGGCATTTCACTGTGTTTAAGAAAGTCAAAATGTGCAATGATAGAGAAATTTTTTGGCTTTAGGGGAGCTGCAAAGACAATATTCTAGTCAGTTCTAGAAGTGCACATTTTCAGTTAGATGAAAAGGAATGGAGTAGAGGTTAGTGCTGATATGCAAGTAGATCTATAGTAAATAAGACTTAACGTGTCACACATATGATCAATAAGAGTTACATAGTTAGCCAGGCGGTGGTGGCACACACCTTTGATCCTAGCACTCAGGAGGCAGAGCCAGGCTGATTGAGGCCAGCCTGGTCTACAGAGCAAGATCCAGGACAGGCAACAAAACTACACAGAGAGATCATGTCTCAAAAAAAGATAGGTCAAAAGACATAAGCATTACACTTTGGGAGGTGTATTTTTATGTTATTCTTTTCCATTAGCATGTAATGCAGTGCGTTTCATACATGTGTATCGTGTACTTTGCTCACATTCATTTGCCCTTCTGTTACCCCTCTTGTCCCTCTTCCTCCTCTGCTTCTCCCACCCAAGTAGACTTATTTCTGTTTACATGACTTTTATGTTTCAACTTTCCATGCATTGGAGAACACTTGTGATATTTGTCTTCCCCCAACTTTTACATCTATTGTCTTTCCATCCTTTTCACCTTTGACCCCTTTCTCTCCTTTATCTTCATGTCATATATATCTAGGATTCAATATATTAGACAAAATATGGCACGTTCATTTCTTCAGTTTGGTTTCTTTTGCTTACATTATGGTCTCCAATTCCATCTATTTTCTTGCAAATGGACAATTTCATTCTTTATAGCTGAGTAAAATAACAACGGTCATGAAAGATATCTATGTTTATGTCTGCTTTATGCACACAAAGAAAGTTGAGAAGGTCCACATGAAACAAATAAAAATGAATTATGGTCATGGAGATTAAGAAGTAGGATCATAGGAATGGGATAGAGATTAGTCACAACATGGCTTTCAAAAATTATGTCAATGTTTTTCCTGTGCAAACAACTAAATGAAGCAGAGAAAGAAAAACCACTGAATTATGTTGGCTGTTAGTGAAAGACATATAACAAATGCCCCTTCGTTTATTAATCTCTATTTTTATAATTCCTTAGTCTAGGAAGTGGAAGACTCCTGAGACAAGGAGTAAGAAGTGAGCAAAAGTTAGCGCAGTTCCTTAAATCCACATGTTTGTCCAGGCTTATTGAAAACTTGGGATTTCCTGAACTGTAGAAACATTTCCTTAAAGAATAAGAACAAATAGTGTTTGAGCTGGTAGATGGATGTTAAGGAATGTTTCTATGAATTATTTATTAAGTATATATGCCTATTGCTTATAATACGGTATGTTTTTATGGTATACAGTACTTAGAAGTGTTTATGCTATTATAACACTTTTTTTTGAGACAAGGTTTCTCTGTATAACAGCCTTGGCTGTCCTGGAACTCACTCTGTAGACCAGGCTAGCCTGGAACTCACAGAGATCCGCCTGCCTCTGCCTCCCAAGTGCTGGGATTAAAAGTGTGTGCCACCACTGCCTGAGTTACACTATCATGAGTTGATTCTTATGTCATTATAACACTCCCTCCTTATCCTTGTTAATTCTCCCCAATCTATTTTTGTCTGGGATGTCAGTGTAGCCAACTTTTCTTGTGTGATTTCCTTTGAAACTATTTGTGTTTATGTGTAAGTATTTTGCTAGTCACATAAATTAGCATCTTTTTTTAAAAAAAGATTTATTTACTTTTATTTTATGTGTGTGGGTGTTTTTGCCTACATTATGTCTATGTTCTATATGCATACTGTGCCTGCAGAGGCCAGAAGAAGGTGTTGGATCCCCTGGAACTGAAGTCACAGATGGCTGTGAGTTGTCATGGAGGTGCTGAAAATTGAATCTAGGTCCTCTTCTTTTAATCTTTGAGCTCTTTTTCCTGTCCTGACCCCCCCCTTTTTAAATCAAATCTGACAGCCTCTTTAAGGTGGGGTGCTGAACCTATTTCTTCTTAGTATAATTACTGATATGGTGTTCTGGCTTACCTTATTTCTGGTGAGAAATCAGCTAACATTTTCATTATTTTCCTGTGTAGAAGATGCCTGTTCTCTATATACTGAACTCTGAGCAATTAAGAATGATGTGGCCCTGTGTGGCTTTGGTTATATTATTTCTGTCTGGGTTCATTACATTTCTTGGATCTGTAAACTGATGTTTTAATGATAAGGAAACATATTTTCACCAATTTTGGTTAAATTGACTTTCCTATTTTAGTCTCCTTTTCTTCTGGGATTTAAATTCTTTTTTTTTTTTTTTTGGTTTTTCAAGACAGAGTTTCTCTGTGTAGCTTTGGAGCCTGTCCTGGAACTCACTCTGTAGCCCAGACTGGCCTCGAACTCACAGAGATCCACCTGGCTCTGCCTCCCGAGTGCTGGGATTAAAAGCGTGCACCACCACCGCCCTGCTCAGGATTTAAATTCTATATGGTATTTTCAAGTTCATCTCATAGGACTCCCATCCCCCCACCCCTTTTCTGCATGCTTTCCTATGGTTTCTATTGAGCTATTACCTTAGTCTGGTGAGGCTCCTATAACATTTAAAATGGTCTGTGGTAACAGACTAGGTGGCTTTTAAGTGAAAGTAATTCATATCTTACAGTTCTAGAGGCTGTGGATTCTAAGACTAAGGGTCCTGTCAGGTTAAGGTCTAGAGGCTGTGGATTCTAAGACTAAGGTCCTGGCAGGTTAAGGTCTAGTGAGGTTGTCTTGGTCACTGTTCTAATGCTATAAAGAGACACCATGACTACAGTAATTTTTATAAAGAAAAGCATTTATCTAGAGCTGGCTTACAGTTCGGAGGTTTGGTCCATTATCATCATGGCAGGAAGCATGGCAGCACACAGGCCAAGATGGTGTTAGAGAAGGAGCTGAGAGTTCTACATCTGGATCCACAGGCAGCGGGAAGAGAGCCACTGGGACTGCCTGGGGTTTTGAAACTTCCAGGCCCACCCCCAGTCACACACTTCCTCCAACAAGGTCATACATCCTAGTCCTTTCAAATAGTGCCATTCCCCAACCATTTAAAGATATGAATCAAGGGGGGGCATTCTTATTCAAACTACCACATAGGTCCTGCTTTCTCAGTCTTAGGAGCTGTCTTCTAGTTGTCTAGTTAGTTGATGAGAGGGTAAGACACTCTTTGGGGTCTTATTTATAGAGCAATAATCCCATCATTGCGTTATCTCTGAACACCCCTCCCCCCATATATCACATGAAAATTAGTTTTCAATATATGAATTTCAGGAAACACAAATATTCAAGCTATAGCACCCACCTTTAGTTCAATGATTTGTTTGGTTTTGACTAAGTTTGCTGTTAATTCCATTCAGTTAACTTTGATTTTATCTATTTTACTTGTATAAGAGTTCAATTAAATACTTTATTCTAGTTTTAAAAAAAAAGGTTGGGGATTTAGTTCAGTGGTAGAGCGCTTGCCTAGCAAGCACAAGACCCTGGGTTTGGTCCTCAGCTCTGGAAAAAAAAAAAGAAAGAAAGAAATATGTATTCCAAAATACCTTCTAAAACTGGGAAAGGACAGAGGAAGTCTGTGTATTTGAACCAAGATCTGGCCCCATCTCCCATCCCAGTTCAAACTTCTATGGCAGAATAAATGGAGTCCCACTCTCCACAGCAACCAGACAGGGCTTAGCTTCCTAGGAGGGTCAGGATATGAATGTGTATCATTCTGTTTCTAACTACCTGCTGCTGAAGATGAGGTCCTGGTAAGTGTAGCCAAAAGGCAGGCTATCTCCTTTCAGTAGCCTCTCTTTGTGGTATAGAGGTTCTGCCTTTGGGTGCAAAAATGCTGAGAATACTAGGACCAGTTGTGCCCAGGTCACAAGACCCCCAAGCAAGACCACCACAGAGCCATTATCCCATACAAGCACACAGAGGTTTTTATTAACAAAACAGGCAAGCTTGGTCCACCATCCACCATCTAACACAGCGAGTGGAAGAGAATGGCCCCAAGCACTCACTTTAAGGGTTTATATAGGAAAAGTTTACATGCAGCTTGGGATTGGATGAGGGGGATAGGGGTGAGGTAAGCATAAGGTTACTAATTACTAACAGGATTCAGGGTATCTATAGAGACATTGTAGCTGAAGTTTTCCTGGTCCTGCCTGGCCCACAGTCAGGACAAATCTCTCTCACCTGCCAGTCCTGCAGCTGCTCAGACCCAATCAAACACACAGAGACTTATAAACTGTATGGTCATGGCAGGCTTCTTGTTATCTAGTTTTTATATCTTTTTTTTTGTCTTTTTTTTTCCAGAGCTGAGGACCGAACCCAGGGCCTTGCACTTGTTAGGCAAGCGCTCTACCACTGAGCTAAATCCCCAACCCCTAGTTTTTATATCTTAAATTAACCCATTTCTATAAATCTATACCTTTCCACGTGGCTCGTGGCTTACCAGTATCTTACATCATGTTTCTCATGGTGGTGGCTGGCAGCGTCTCCCCTTGCCTCAGCCTTCCACTTCCCAGAATTCTCCTCTCTCCTTGTCCCACCTATACTTCCTGCCTGGCTACTGGCCAATCAGCACTTTATTTATCAATCAATCGTCCACAGCAAGACATAAATTTTTATTCCCTATGTCCTGTTTTTGTTGACACATTCAGATTTATTGTTGCAGTCCTACACTCCTCTAAGTTCAACTTCTGGTCAGTTGAGTCCATTACTTCCCATATCTTGTTTAGCAAAGTCCAGGATACATAGATTTATTATCTCAGCCTTAAAAGTTCAATTTCTGATCACTTCTAAAACTGCTGGTCAGCAAATATCTTTGGAGGAGGGGAGGGGGAAGTGTCTCTCAAGATGGCTACTGATTTTTCCCTTTCATTCCCTCCTCTCCTAGTAACTCAAGGACACCCAATCATGAGTTGTCAATACCTAGTTTGCAAATGTCTGCCTTGAATCACATGGCCCATTTTCATATCTTGGTTAAGGATCTCATATTAAGTTTGAGTCCTTTGCACCATTAATTGGATGGTCCCCAACCTTTTTTTGATGATTTGCATCAGCTTGTTAAGGCCTTCTCATACTTTGGTCATAGAGTCCTTAACCAGCCCAGAGTGATCTACATAAAAACATCATTTTTCTCCTAGGGCTGCACATAGTCCCCCATGTTGTAAGAATTGGAGGTCTAGCTCTAGCCTATTCTGTAACATGAACTCAGAAAGCAAGGTGAGGAATTCTAGTATCATCAGTTTAGTGGCATCCAAACAGGAATTATTTAGTTAAGGCATCAGTGACATAAGAGCCAACAGTAATTAGCAGAAGAAGGACCAAAAGCCCTGTGATAGCTGACAGAGTTCCTTATCCTGAAGGAACTTGGAAATGAGAATAGGGACCAGTTATTATTTTATCTCAGGTTCCCTATGATAGAAAAATTTCTTTGATCTAACATTCCAGAAATAAGGACGACATTTTTGCTTCTGTAATTACTTCTTGCTGATGTTGAGACATTGTTTTCAGGGCCTTAGAAAGTCAGAATGTTAGTAAAAAACCAAGGAGGGGATTTAGAAGCATCTGGTTCATTGAACAGCTGAAGAAATAGCATTTATATTGGCTGGATTGGTCCACATCAGCTTTCAGCAAGTCTGTATGTCACAGGTTGAAGTCAGTAGCTGATGCCTGGATGTGTCTGCCAGGCAAATGGAAGCCCACTAAAACAGATATAGACTAGAAACAAAAGTTAGCTCATCTGGAATTTTTAGGCCCACAGCCTCAGTAAATATATTAGGTTTATCAATCAATAGTGAAATACATACTGTAGAAAAAGCAGGTAACAGGTATTCAGAAGATAACCAAAAGAAATCAAAATTCCTGAGCTCATAATCCAAACAGGAAGCAGTCATTGCTCTATCAATTTGTCAAAACTCTATTAATGTTAAATTCTGAACTTATTAAATTTTAATGCAATGACAGTATGGTCTTTAATTAATTAATGCATTGATCAATGAGTTAATAAGGTGACTGCAACCTCATGGAAGACTGGTTGCCTGATGTTTCTAAGCTGACAAAGCTATAGCTAGCCCAATCGTCAATGTCATCAGAGATCTGAGAAGGATAAATTTTACCTGAGTGTAGACTTTTAAATCATTAAAAAATGAGAGAGACTATCCATTGCCCAGACTGCCATCATCCCAGGCTCCTGTAGTCTTCATAGTATTGGCAGAACAGGTGTCAGAACAGCATCAGTCTTGCTGCTGGGCCCATAACATGAAATTTCTCCCTGTGGAAGAGAAAGACTAACCTTATCTTGACAGTGTCTCCATTCTAGGCCAGATCTCTGGAAGTTAAGTTGGGGCATCTTGCCCAGTGGTTGGTGTTGTCCGCAATTCAGGTGGCATCTTCTTGTTATTCCATATCTTCTTTGGAGACTTTGGGAGTCATCACAAGGAGTTGGCAGTCTCTGTTTGTTATAGTAAGCTTTTTATCAAATAATGTAAATGCCGTACTCATCAGATCTTTGATGGGTTTGAGGACCATTATCTACTAAATATGTCTGAGCCAAACAAATCTAGGCCTAATCTGGAAAACATCTCTAAGTTTGGTAACAATAACCAGGCCAATTTGTTATCTTATAGATATATTAGTCAAATGGAACTCTCAGATTCCATTTTATTTATTTCTTAATAGATTATAATTAAATAAGAGTTAACAGTTTATGCTTTAAACAAGTATCTGGATAGCCAGATGACTAGTATTAACTTGTATTCCTTAACACAGAGAACACATAAACTCAGACATTAAAAACCAAACATACATGTGGCCACATTTTCATTCATACCTACAGAGTAAACAGACATTTTTAAAACTATGAACCTTTGGAGTCTCAATGTAACAGCAGAATAGCAAGAAAAAGAAACCCAATACATGTTTTATCATTTATATATCTCAAAGCATTTTTTATCATTACTTAAGTTTTTATCCTCAGACCTTCATAACTTGCTTTTATACATTTTAATAACTTATATTTCACATGCTTTTTTCTTTTCAAAACATTTTTTATATTCCCATACCTAAAACCTTTACATCTTAGACCCCACAAAAACTTTGCTTATACTCAAACCTCATAACTTACTTAAACTTTAAAGTATTTGAAGTTTCACGTTTTTATACCTCAAACTACTTTCTCAGACCCAAAATACCATTTATTTAAACTTTTATCCTCATACCTGAGGCCTTTATATTCTTATAAAAACATTACATTTAAAACTATCTTTTGTTATTAAATTTATTGAGTTATCCTCTACTTGGAATTTGATACAGTTTTTTTTTCTTTTTTTTAATTATATATTACAATTTTATTTTATTTTTTTCCATTTTTCTTTATTAAGAAATTTTCTACTCACTTCACATACCACCCACAGATCTCCCCTCCTCCCTTCTCCCACCGCCCAGCCCTCTCTCCCAAGCCACCCTGCATTCCCACATCCCCCAAATCAAGGTCTCCCATGGGGAGTCAGCAGAGCCCAGCACACTGAGCCTAGGCAGGTCCAAGCCCCTTCCCACTGCACCAAGGCTGTGCAAGGTGTCACACCACAGGCACGGGATTCACAAAAGCCTGCCCATGCACTGGGGACAGATCCATGCCCCCCAAACAGTTTGAGCCAAACAACCATTTTCCATATCCAGAAGGCCTAGTCCAGTCCCATGGGGGCTCCACAGCCACCAGTCCACAATTCATGTTCTTCCACTAGTGTGGCCAGTCATCTCTGCACATCCTCTCATCATGATCTCGATGTCCCTCGCCTGCAGGATCCCTCCTCTTTCTCATCAATTGGATTCCCGGAGCTCAGCCTGGTTCCTGGCCGTGGATCCCTGCATCTGCCTCCATCTGCCTCCATCAGTCATTGGACAAAGACTCTATGATGACAGCTAGGTTATTTGCTAGACCAGTCACCAGATGAGGACATCATGGGAATAGGAAGAGGCAGGGTGCTGGGGAGGCTCTCAGGAACCCACGAGGATGACCCCACCTTGGTCTGCTGGCAGTGGTCCAGAGCGTGCCTGGACTGGTCTACTCTAGTGACTGGTCTAGTGGATACAGTTTTTTTATCTTAACCAATAATAATTTGTAACCAATTCTCTTAAATGATGGTGAATATTTGTAACCCATTGAACTCAAACGACCAAAATCCATGTATTATTATTATTTTTTACTGTGGAAACAAAAGCATAATTTTTTAAACCTAATGTATCTTTAACATTTTTTTAAGCATTACCAGGACAGAGAAGGGTTAACATGGGAAGCTAATGACAAACTTGGCTTAGGAAGGAAGGAAGGGGGATTTAGATTCAGAGTGTATAGGCAGTCAACTCCCCACCCCCTAACCCCCACTCCCACCCCCCACCCCTCAGGCTGGGCTAGTCACCACGGCCACCCCACTCCTGCATGGCCAGACCCATCCGGCCCTGCTCCTCCATGCCTAACTTCAGCCCATAGAGAAGCTACCATGGAGAAGCTGTGGACCCCAGCTGAGCCACCTGCCATGAGCTGCTGGGGCAACTCGTGGCTCACTCAGCCACTCTGTATGTTCACTTTCTGAGGCACGCTAAGGTCTGTGATGTGATCCAGTAACAGACAGTGCCTGCGGCAGGCAGCCAGCAGTGTTGGTGAGCCAGGATCACGGGGGTCTCAGGAGACGTTCTGAGACCCTCAATGTCTAATGGGGATGTGAAACACAATCAGTAATAGGTGACCTAAAGCTTAGCTTCTTTGATTCCTGAATAAGGAGCTCTGCAGCTGCTAAGGCACTGATGCAAGGTGCCCAGCCCTGACTGGTAAGGTCTAACTTCTTTGGCAGATATGCTACAGTGCAAAGGAGGGTCCCAGCTGATGCCCTAGAGTTCCCAGGGCAAATGCCTCCTTCTCTGCTACATAGAGGGAGAAGGGATGGGTTAAGTCTGGGAGATGAAGTGCTGGGGCCTGAAGAAGAGCCTGTTGGAGCTTCTGGAAAGGTTTAGTGACAGGATGGAGGAGGGCCTAATGTGGCAAGCTCTGAGCTGTCTCTTATAAGGGGCAAGCAAGAAGAGAAAAAGATGGAACCCAAGACCGTAGGAAGCCAGCTATTCCTAGGAAAGACAGAATCTCCTGTTTAGTAGAAGGGACTGTAAGAGACTGGATTAGAGGCTTTCTGTCTACAGTAATAGCCTTGTGGGTTGGAGTAATAGTTAGACCCAAATAGGTGACCTGGGGAGTTGACAGCTGAACTTGAGAAGAAGATACCCTGTAACATGGGCTGGATAAGAAATTTAGGAGAGCAGAGGTGTTAGTTTGGCTAATCTGTAAGGACGGGCTACAGAGTAAAATATCATCTACATACTGTATTAGTTTAGAGCCAGGGAGAGGCAGAGAAAGAAGGTCAGAGGCCAGAGCCTGACCAAATAGGTGTGGACTGTCCCTGAATCCCTGTGGCAGAACAGTCCAGGTCAGCTGTGTGGACAGGTGAGTGTCAGGGTCAGTCCAGGTGAAAGCAAAGATATTTTGAGACTGAGAACTGAGAGGAATAGAAAAGAAGGCATCTTTGGGATCTAGAAGTGAGAAGTGAGAGATTCCTGAAGGGATAGTGGACAGGAGAGTATAAGGGTTAGACACTATAGGATAGAGGGGGACCACTGCAGAGTTAATGAGCCAGAGGTCTTGAACCAGGCAATAGGTTCCATTAGACTTTTTAACTGAAAGTATGGGAGTGTTAAAAGATGAAGAGGTTGGGCCAAGTAGCTTTTTCTTGAGAAGGTCAGAAATGATACGCTTAAGTCCTCTTAGGCTCTGGAGTGAGAGAGGGTACTGAGCTTGGGTGATATATCTGGTAGGGTCCTGTACTGGATAGTAATAGGCTGATGGTGCCTAGCGATAGAAGGGTTCTGGGTATTCCAGACTTTTGGGTCTACCTGAGAGGCTGGCAAGGGAAAAGAACTGTTAGAGTCAGTAGAGTGAGTGGCTAGGAGAAGGAGGAGGGGAGCTGCTGGTGCGTCTGGGGTGAGGCAAATGTGGGGAGCGAAAGAAATGGACGCTCCTACCTTAGCTAGAAGGTCCCTTCCCATTAAATGTACTGTGCATCTTGGCACCACTAAGAATGTGTGTGTGAGAGGGATGCCTCTGAAAATGCAATTAAGTGGTGGTGTCTGATGAGGTAGATAAGGCTGTCCCCCCAGCCCAGACAATAGAGAGACAAGAAGGAGAGGTAGGCCCCCAAAACTCTCTCAGGACAGAGTAGGTAGCTCCGGTGTCCAAAAGGAATTAGATGGGACACCCAATTACATTTATCACTACCCTAGGTTCCCTGTGTGAGATGGGAGTGGCCGGGGCAGAAACTGGGCAGCGTTAGTCATCACTGTAGGCCAAGCATAGAAAGTCAGCCAGAGGGTGGTCTTCGTCTGGTGTTCCAATGTCACTTGGGACATTAGGACAGTTAGTTGACAAGTGACCCTTTTGGCAACATTTTGAAAAAGGCCCTATTGGTGCGCTTCATAGGGCAGTGATGCAAGCCTGGGCCCTATGGCCTTCTTTCCCGCACTTGACCAAACAGGGACCAAATGGCTTTCAGGGAGCTGGTCAGATAGTGTTTGCCAGCATCTGGCAGCTCCTGTTTTGGGCCTTCTCATCTCTCCCATGGTACACCTTAAATGCTATTGCTAGCACATCTGCCTGTGGGGTCAGAGGGCCATTCTCTGAACATTTAAGTTTAGCTCTAATGTCGGGGAAGCTCTGTGAGGCAAAGTGGGTCATTAGGAACTGCCTGCCCTCAGGGCTCTCCAGGTCTAAGCTAGTGAACTGAAGTAGAGCCTTGGTGAGATGCTCCAGGAAGTGGGACAGAGTTTCATCCTTATCTTGAATTATCATTTTTAGTTTTTCATAGTTTACTGGTTTTAGGGCAGCCTTATGGAGGTCCATCAGGAGACAGGTAATAAACCTATCTCTGGCTAGAGAGCCACCCTGGGTGTTATAGTCTCAGTGTGGTTCTTGGTCAGGAATCGCCTCAGCGCCGCCTCGAGGGTGTGAAGGGTTATTCTGGTGAACCTCATCTGCATGAGTCCTAGCCTGGTCCCATACCCGCCTGCGCTCCTCAGGAAGTAAATTATTAGAAATTATCATGTGTATGTCATGAGAGGTGAGACTATAAGATTGAGTTATATACTGAAACTGCTTAATAAAGGAAGCAGAATTAGAAGTATAAGAACCCAGCTTACTTTCTGAGAGAGTTCTGTGAGAGAGAACCTTAATCAGTCCATCCACACCAGCCACCTCTCACAAAGGGAGAATGGTTGATAGGTTTGAATGGCTGGGGTCAGGCCCTGCAGCAGTCCAAGAATGAGTGGCAGGAGGAGTGAAGTTTAGAGCCAGGGCAGGGCCTTTGGAAACGGCCATTGCCGAGGAAGATACGGCTTTAGAGGAAGAGGAATTTCGAGATGGAGCTGAAGGAACAGATGCCCTAGGTGTAGGGGTGGGAGCAGAAGGTCAGATAGGTGGAGGTTCGTTATCAGGATCTAGAGTCAGAGATTCTGGAGTCAGAGAATCCTCCAGTTTAGGCATAGCTAGGAGCATATGAGCAGGAGAGAAGGAATCTAGAAGAGAAGGTTTAGCACTGAGAAAGAAGTGATCAACCAATACTTTGATGGCAATGGCCCCCACTGACCTGTAATCTGACACCTGATTTGTGCACTGTTAGATAGGATTTCTATTGTTGTTATAAAATACGATGGCCAAAAGCAACTTGGGGAGGTGTGGTGGTTTGAATGAGAATGGCTCCCACAGATGCACTGGAAACTTGGTTCTCATTTGGTGGAGCTGTTTGGTAAGGATTATGTGTGGCCTTGTTGGAGGACATGTGTCACTTGGGGTGGGCTTTGAGGTTTCAAATGACCGGAACCATTCCTAGTGTGCCCTTGCTACCTCCTGTTGTGGTTTGAGATATAGCTCTCAATGTCCCTGCTGTTATGCTTTTACTCCTCTGTCATGGACTCTAAACATCGGAAACCATAAGCCCAAATAAATACTGTCTTTTATAAGTTGCCTTTGTCATGATCACAGAAATAGAAAAGTAACTAAGACAATGAGGAAAGGCTTTATTTCAACTTAGAGTTCTACATCACAGTCTATCATCCAAAGCAGTGACAGCAGGAACTCAAAGCAGGAACCTAGAGGGAAGAATTAAACCAAAAGCCATGAAGGAACACTTTTTACTGGCTTGCTCACTTCACTATGGCTTGCTTAGTCTACTTTCTTTTGCCATCTAGGATCACTTGCCCAGGGGTGTCAAGGGGTACTCATCACTGTGAGCCCATCTCCATCAGTCATTAATTAAGAAAATGCTCTACAGACTTGCCTTCAGCAATCCTGAGAAAGGCATATTTCTCAATTGAGATTTCTCTTCCCAGATAACTCTAGCATTCATCAAGTTGACAAAAAAATTAACCAGGGCATGCACCAAAGACTAAGGGGTGGAGAACTCCCTACTATCCCTGTGGCTTCAGCTCAGCTTGGTCCTTAGTGTTGATGCAGCATATTCAACTGCCACCTACCTATCCTTCTGTTCACCTGTCTGGACCTCCTGTTCCCATGCCTACACCCAATCCTACCCTTTAACCTCTGCAGATGGACTCAATTCTGCAGCTTTTCTCTCAGCTGTGATCCACTGTGGCCTGACTCTACAATAGGAGCTTATTTCCTCTAAATGGTCTGGATTTCTTATAGATTCTATGTACATTTCTATCAGGTTACTTCTATGACTACTTGAAATTCTGCTGTATCCTCGTCAACATTTTTTAACCATTCTTCTACTCCCCTCCAAATACATAGATAGATGGATGGATGGATAGATAAGATAGTGATACTCCCCTCCAGATAGATAGATAGATAGATAGATAGATAGATAGATAGATAGATTTTGTGTGATATATACTATAAGAGTTGATAAGATTGGTGTCATCAGAGAGGCTTTATCCAGCAACTGAAGAAAACAGATGCAGAAACCCATAACCAAACATTAGGCAGAGCTTGGGGAATCCTGCAGAAGAGGGGGAGGAAGGATTATAGGGTGGTAAGAAGGCGGTTTTAGTATCAGCTCTTAGCTATTGCTCTGATGTCTTGGGCTTTTAACTCTGCATTTGCCTCTGTGTTTCTTATTTAATAAGACTGTTACATCTGCAGCTGGCAGAGAGAATAAATGGAAGGAGAAAAAGAGAAGAAAGGTCAAGGAAAAAGAAAAGGAGGAGAGAAGGATGCTAGGGGCCAGCCACACAGCCACACAGCCAGCCATGGAGTAGAAGTAAAAGTAATATACACAGAAGTAAGAAAAGGTAAAACCCAGAGGCAAAAGGTAGATGGGATAATTTAAGTTAAGAAAAGCTGGCTAGAAATAAGCCAAGCTAAGGCCGGGCATTTATAAGTAAGAATGTGTGTGTGTGTGTGTGTGTGTGTGTGTGTGTGTGTGTGTGTGTGTGTGTGTGTGTGACTTATTTGGGAGCTGTGTGGTGGACCCCCAAAGAGTCAAAGAGTAAAAAACAACCAGCTACATTTTGGCACCCAACATGGGGTTCTCAAATTTCCATAGGGTACCCCCCAAAAGAACAAAGAGCAAAAAGCAAAAGAGTAAAACAACAACAACAACACCTATGACTGAAAATACACACACTTTGGTTACATGACATAGAGAAATCATACTAGAACTAAACTAGGATTTTTCCTCTCTGCTGCCTAGCTTTCATGGAGCCTGAAGTTGTTATAAAGGCATCTGGAAGAGAAAAGTCAGCTGTTACTCCTGAAAGCTATAACATCAACCTGCCAAGTAAGATATGTCCACTGGTGCAATAGTAGCATGATTTTTATGGAGTAACCAACTGCTTTCATATTGGATTTGAGGCCTGGTCTGCAGGAAGGAATGTATTATCTCGTCCTGTGTGTCTGGTCAAAGGCACATGGCTGGAGAGGTCCTAGGCCATAAGGATGAACCTACTACTTTTGTTTTACTGAATGGACAGGTTGTCCAAGTACTTTCTAGATTGTTATGTTTACATCCACAAAATAGTGCTTCTCTCTGCCTTGAGCAGAGAACCTTCTTTTTGTAGTGAACAGTAGTAATACAGAGACTCGTGGCTGATAAAAGTGCTATGAATAAGTGACTTCTAAATACTCACCCTAAATTGAGTATCCTTATCACTCTCTCCAAGACTCAGGGGAGATCCTGGAAGAAAGGGCAGGAAGAATGTAAGAGCTGGATGATGGAGAGAAGGACTGTGGAATGCTGCTTCAGGACAGAACATGGCCCATTCACTCATGAACTCACAGAGCTGCAGTTACATGAGACTTGCATAAGACAGGGCTTGTCAACATTCAGTCATGGATGGGAGCAAGGGCTCAAGGATCCCAGCCCCTCCCTAAACAGTTACTAGCAGTTGATGACTTTTGGTGAATGGGGATCATTGTCTTCAGTGTAGCCACCAGGGAATTACACATGGGCCAGTGGAGAGTTCCATACCTACACCCTGTTTAAACTCAGTGGGTCACAAAAACAGATAAAAAAAAACTTAACAGTGGGAGGAGAAACTTCTTGGGAGGCGGTGAGGTCGGCAGTGGTGAGAGAGGGATATGAGAAGGTAGGGTAATGAGTGTGGTAAGAATGTATTATATGCATATATGAAAGTGTCAAGGAAGAAATCAAATATGTAAATTGGGACTGTGATATAGCTCAGCATGCAGAGGCACTTTCTGCCAAACTTAATCACCTGAGTTAAGTTCCCCAGATCCCATATAATGGAAAGAGAAAACCAATTCCAGCAATTCCTGACCTCCACACTCATGTGTCATGCATGCTCCCCACACCTACAATAAATAAATAATTTAATTTAAAATGCCATAAGAATATATATATAAATAGTAACCCATAAAGTAAACACTAAGGAAATAACAAAAAAAAATTATATAGTGAAAAACCATTAAACAAATTAAAATGTAACATTAGAAGACAGTCACTGAAGGCAAGAAAAGATAAAAAATAGACAAATGAAAAAAAAGACAATTATGGGTAACAAAATTCAAATGGAAGAAAAATCTAATTAATATCAATAATAACATTTATGACTGGATGAAATAATCCAGTCATAAATCAGTCATAAACTGATATTTTCAGACTACCATTTTAAAATTATCAGACCCAAATATCTGCTTCCTGCAGGAAGTTTGAGGTTACTAGTTGAGGTCTATGCAACAAAACTGCTGGCCTACAATCTTTCAAAGCTGGAGTGCCACCAGCTTTGACTACCACCTCCGTGACTACCATGCCTCCCTGATCCTGTGCTACTTGGTCTCCTTGCATGCAGTTCAGCCTACCATCTTCAAGGAGCAGTTCCAGTTGGAGGTAGGTGGACATACTGGCTGGTTTTTGCATTAACTTGACACAAGCTAGAGTCATCAGAAAGGAAGAAGCCTTAGCTGAGGAAATGCCTCCATGAGATCAGCTGTAAGGCATTTTCTCAATTATTGATCAATGGGGAGATCCCAGCCCATGGTGGGTAAAGCCATCCCTGGGCTGGTGTTCCTGGATTCTATAAGAAAAGAGGATGAGCAAGTCATGGAGAGCAAACCAGTAAGCAGCACCCCTCTATGGCTCTGCAACAGCTCCTGCCTCCAGGTTCTTGCCCTGTTTGAGTTCCTGTCCCAACTTCCTCCAAAGATAAACAGTATTCTGGAAGTGTAAGCCAAATAAACCCTTTCCTCCTCAACTTGTTTTTTGGTCATGGTGTTTTGTTGCAGCAATAGACACCCTAGCTGAGACAAGTTGGTACCAGTGTAGTGCGGATTTGCTATGACAGACCTGACTATGTTTTGGGAGGATTGTGAAAGGACTTTAGAACTTTGGGCTTGAAAAGCCATGAAGTGTTGAGAGCGCAATAGGATGTTCTGTGGGAGCTTGGACGATAGCAATGTTGAGAGCGATGTAGAGGATTAAGACCTATCTTGTTAAATTTCACAGAGAAGATTAAAGACTCTATCAGGACTGATTGCTATTTTGATTTAAGATCCCGTGGTTCTGGTTAGCTGGGGATGAAGAATCAGCTGTGATTGACAAAATACCAGAATTACTGAAGCAAAACCCTTGCTTTGCTGGGATACTCAATGCTGGTAGGCTGGAACTGAGAATTTAGAGGCAATTAAGAAGAGGCCAGCATCATTGAGGTGAAAACTTCTGGGAAGTGTTTCCTGATAATAAGCACACAGAAGCTGTGCTCCAGATGTGGCCAAGGTTGTACCTCGTGCTGGCAGCCATACTTGGTAATGTGTAAAAATCACTCAGGTGGTTCTGGTTTTGAAGACATGGAGGAGTCATGGAGAGCAGCTGAGGCTTGGCACTGTGAGAGGCCGGGAAAGGCCATTGGTAAAGATGCAGCCTCAATAACAGTTGAAGGCCTGGGATTGAAGGGGTCATGAAGAGAAGTTGAGGCTTGGCACCATGAAGAGAGCCTATGAGATGCTATTGGTAAAAGTGCTGCCCAGGGTCAGCAGAAGACTCCAGCAGCTTCAGAGATGCCAGTACCATGAGATGACCACCAAGAACAGCAGCAGCAGCAGCAGCAGCAGAGTGCACCAGCTAGAACCTAGAAGTCAAGCTGTGTGTGCTGCAGAGGGCAGAGCTGGAGAAGTAATCCAAGCCCTTTGCAGGAGTCCAGAAGATCGTGAATAGATCCCAGACACTGGACAGTTGGAATTTGGTTTTGCTTTGATTTGATTGTGACTATGCCCTGATTTTTCCCTCTTAAAGTAAGAACATAATTTACTGGAGCCAACAGTTGAGAGTGAACTTTAAAACACTTTGGATTTTAAAAGAGTGGCTATTTTAAAGTTATTTGTGTTTTTAATATGAGATCTCAGGCATGAATAAGAAAGGAAGGGTTGTGGCTTAATAGTGATGTTTGTGTGTCAAGTTGACAAGGGGTCACTTGTACTGGCTGGTTTAGTGTGTCAACTTGACACAAGCTAGAGTCATTAGAGAGGAAGGAACCTCAGTAGAAGAATTGCCTCCATGAGATCCACCTATCAGGCATTTTGTCAGTGATCAATGAGTGAAGACCCACACCACTGTGGGTGGTGCCATCCCTGAGCTGGTAGTCCTGAGTTCTATAAGAAGGAAAGCTTAGCAAGCCATTTGAAGCAAGCCAGTAAGGAGCTCCCTCTGCATCAGCTCCTGCCTCCAGGTTTCTGCCCTGTTTGAGTTCCTATCCTGACTTCCTTCGATGATGAACAGCAATATGGAGTGGAAGCCAAATAAACCCTTTCCTCCTCAACTTGCTTTTTGGTCATGTTGTTTCATCACAGCAACAGAAACTGTGGTGATATATTGTGTACCCTAATAAAGCTTGCCTGAGAATCAGAGAACAGAGCCAGCCATTAGATTAGACATAGAGGTCAGATAGTGGTGGCATACACCTTCAATCCTATCACTCGAGAGGCAGAGATTCGTTTGGATCTCTGTGAGTTCAAGGCCACCCTGGACTATATGAGATTTACTTAGTCTAGGAGAGAAAACAGAGGCAGGCAGTGGTGGCACACACCTTTAATCTCAGCACTTGGAATCTTATGCATTTGCTTGGGAAGCACACACGCCTTTAATCCCAGGGAGTAATGTGGCAGGGCAG
Organism: Peromyscus californicus insignis; assembly: GCF_007827085.1. Lineage (NCBI taxonomy): Eukaryota > Metazoa > Chordata > Mammalia > Rodentia > Cricetidae > Peromyscus > Peromyscus californicus. The sequence goes on along the minus strand of NW_026294391.1, from coordinate 18,582,106 downwards.
AGAAAGTTATATAAGGCATGAGGATGCAGGAACTAAAGGCTTTTTTTCAGCTGAGCCCTTTTGTGTGAGAACTCAGAGGCTTTCCGCCTGAGTATTCCTGGAAATAGGATCAGCTGAGGAGTTGTCGAGGTGAGGTTGGCTGTGGCTTGCTCTGCTTCTCTGATCTTTTAGCTTTCACCCCAATATCTGATACCAGTTTTTTTTTATTATAAGACCATTTAAGATTCGAACAACAGAAACTGTAACTAAGACACTGGACTTAGAACTTAATGGAATCTAAGCATAAATATTATTTTATTCAACTCATCCTTGATTCTTGCAAGTTCCACAATGATCAGGAGAAAGATAATGGGTTTCAAACAAGCTTGGAGCAACTATATGAAGCTATTTCCAAAACCTGGCCTAGGTGGACATGCACAGAGGCTCAGAACAAATCATTATATTTGGCCCAGAACCAAGAAGGCACACATCACCTTCAGCTACAGTGGCAACAACATGCCTATCGACATGGCTTTTTGGTATATAGATGATAAACATGTACAAACTAACTATATAGCTAGACAATACCTATGAGGTGAAAACTTTCAATTCCAAATGGTGTCAAGAATGATTGGAAAAGACTTCCTGAGCAACCTTCCAAACAGAAAGAATTCAGAAGCTACCAAGCTAGGAAGAATACAAGACTAGCTAAGATAGTTAATCCCACAGACCTGAGGTCTGGACAAATCTTGAACACAGCTCTGAGACTGATGCTAAAATGCCTGAGGACTGGGATGGTAAAGTGGATAGAGTGGAAACTATATGCAATTCAGAATTCTGAGTACAAGAGCAAGTGGAAGCCACACAGATGAACAACCTGATTATAAGGACATGGTGGATATACCTAAAAATATACAGCCCAAATACTGCCTCCATGCCAATATCTAGAAGTAGGGTATGGCACCATCTCTGACAGCTTTGTCACCAAAGGTCACAAAAGGGTTTGACAAGAAGACACAGGACATCACAAAGGCCACAGACAAGATCAGGGAGGAAAAAGAAACAGAGGACATAGAGGATGAGGAGGATGAAGATGATGATGAGGACAAGGGAAGAAAGTACCATTGATCAAGCCAAGGACCAGCTAGAGAGGCCACGCTGCCTACTTCCACAGCTTAGTCCCCAATGTTCCCACTACAGACCTAGCCATGACTGATAACATCTTTTATGAGACTAAAGAAATTTCAGGAGTTTTATCCAGTAGAGTTCAGATTTGAGGCAATTTGTAGTGCCTCCCCACCTCCAAACATACACAACCTTTCAAACTAGTGCATTGCCTTTGATTTTGTTTTAGTCCTTACTGTTGTGATTAGGCCATGCCCACTCTGAATTTCTCTATATTGTATGAAACAGATTTTTCAGGCTGTGCCCTAGGAGGTTCCATTTTACAAGCAGCTAGCTCCATTTTGAGGAAGAAGGACAAGAAGTCCCTGGGTAAACCCAGAAGCTGTACCATCTATCAGGTACCACCCATCCAGCATAGACTAATAAATGACTTATTCCTGGGAATAGAAGAGGGCCCACTCTATTCATTTACTGGGTGAATTGAAATTGTGCAGCACGTGGGCATACTGAGGTCCTATAAGGAAAACTAGGCCCAAGAACTTACCAGATACATCAAACCAAGAAACGGGTAAAACTCCTTTACCTGGATCCCATAAAGTGATAGACACCTAACACTGTGTTGGCATGGCTCCCACACCAACCTATCATTTGATACCTGGCATATGCATGAAAGATCAAGGACTCCCTGACTGGCCTACTCAACTACTTTCCCACTAACCTGCTCTCTTGTATGGACCTGGACCTGAATTCACTGTTTCCTGCTCCCAGACCTGAGTTCAGCCTTTAAGCTCACAGCTGGAACAGCTTTACTCTCAAACCCTGACTCCAACAGCAGCTCCCTCCAGGCACCGATCTGGTCCACTGTCCTTACAGACTCCTTCTCAGCCCATTTCTGAAACCTCTTGAACTTTGCTTCAGCCTCTTTAACTCATATCTATTCTGTACCCTTATACACATAGATATATTTACTGTGCTATGTGATGTAAGTGTTAGTAATTAAGATTGGAATAATGAACCTGCATTTGCCTCAGCCTAGCTACCAGGGTAGGGAGATTATGTGAAAAATTTCTGTCATTGAAACTGATAACCTTAGCAAATTTCTTTTTATTCAATAAATTATGGCAGTGTAGAAAGACATAAACCTGTTTGCCTATGGTCCAGGTATTGCAGGCTCACAGAATTCGCCTATGGTTCTCTCTCTCTCTCTCTCTCTCTCTCTCTCTCTCTCTCTCTCTCTCTCTCTCTCTCTCTCTCTCTCTTTCTGTGTGTCTCTGTCTCTCTCACACACACACACATTTTCCCTCCCCTCCCCATCACTCCCTTTTCCATTTCATCCTCCTCACCTCTTCCTTCCGCTCCCCCTCTCCTCCTTCCCCTACTCTTCTCTTCCCCCTCTTCCTTCTCTTCTCTTCCCTATCCTCCTCCTTTCCCTCCTAGTCCTCTTCTCTCTTCCCCCTCCTCCTCTCCCTACTCATTTCCTTCTTTCTCCTTCATTCCCTTTTCCTCCTTCATTCCCTTTTCCTCCTTCATTCCCTTTTCCTCCTTCATTCCCTTTTCCTCCTCCCCTCCTTTCTCTGTTCTCTTTCTTTCTCCCTCTCCTTCTTGTCCTCTCTTCCTCCTTACCCTCCCTCCTTATTGCCTTCCTTCATCTTCCCCTTCTTTTTCTCATCCTCTTCTGTGGGGCTGGCCTGAAGCTAAGAGCTCAAAGCATGCCTAAAACCCCAGATTTTCTTATCCTGAGAGTGGCAGGAGTCTGTTTGCCCCCACGCCCTTGCCCAGGTGCCAGCAGACCCTAAGCAGTTAGGCTTCCTGTGGACATGTCCCAATGCACCTAGCAACTGATAAGCTCTCCAAGGCTGCAGGGACTGCTCACTGCTTACCTGAAGGCTGAAACAGCTGGGCTGGGCTTCCTATGACCTTTTAAGGTTCCTTCCTCTGACCTCAGTTGCCTCTGAGTATGCAAATGAAGCACCCCCACGGTTCTTGCCCTAATCGACAACATACCACCACATGGACTCAAGAGGCTATATTCTTCCTAGGGTATAAATTTCCCTTGCTCCCTCCAAATAAACAGCTGTCCACTGACATAGTCTCTGGGTTGTGTCCCCCAAACACCCCAGTTGTACTCAAGGCCACTCAGGATCCATCTTTGGCCCTGCCCATGCTTGGCCTGTTTCCCCTCCTGACCATGCCTGGACAAAGCTGCCTGGCACTCTTCCTCCTCCCCATCCCCTTCTTCCTTATCCCTCTCCTCCCTTCTCTCCGCCCTCATTCTCCAACTCCTTCGTCCAACTTTTCTACTCCTCTTCTTCCTCTCCTTTCTGCTTTCCTTCTCTGCCTTTCTCCTTTCTCACCCTCTATTATTTCCTCGCCTCCCTCCCCCACTTCTTGTTCTCCTTTCCCCTTTCTCCCCTTCCTTTCTCTACTCTCTTTCCCCTCCTCCTTCCTCTCCTTCTCTTCCTTCTCCCTTTCCTCCTCCACCTTCTCTTCCTCCTCCTGCCCTCCTCCTCCACCTCCGTTATTCCCCACATTATCTTCCTCTTCCCTCTCTCTTTCTCCTTCTCCCCCTTCTCCTCCTCTCCTCCTCCCCTTCCTTCTTCCAACCTTTCTACTACTCCCCTTCTTCCTCTTCCTTGTCTTCCTCCTCTTCCCCCTTTCCTTCTCCACCCCTCCTTTCCCTATCCTTCTCCTTTCCCTCCTTCTCTTCATTCTCTTCCTCTTCTTCACTTTCTACCCCTCCTCTCCTTCTCCAACTTCTCCTGCTCCTCCTCTTCCTCTCTTCTCTTCTTCCTTTTTCTCTTCATTCCTCTCCTCTTCTTTCCCCCTCTCTCCCCATTTCCTTCTTCCTCCCTTTTCTTCTCCCCCTCTCCTTCTTATCCTTCTCCTTCTCCTCCTCTATCTTCTCCTCCTCCTCCCCCTCTTCTCCTCTCCCTTCTCCTTTTCCTCCTCCATTGCTTCTCCTTCCTTTTCTTCCTCCCCCCCTTCTCCACCTATTCCTCTCCTCCCCCTCTCTACCTCTCCCTCCTCCCTCTTCTTCTCCCCCTCTCTACCTCCCCCTCCTCCCTTCTTCTTTATACCCTTCCTTCCTTTTCCTTCTCAATCCCTCCTCTTCTTCTTCCTCCTTCTTTCCCTTTGGAAACCCAGGGCCTCCTTAGCTGCATCTCCAATCTTTTTATATTTTAAAAGATTTTATATATATATTAATTATGTGTATGCATGTGTTTGAGGTGTATCCATTATGTTGAAACTTTGGCACTAGGAACGAGGGCATTTTATCATGTAATATGAACTCCTAGTAGAAACTCATACGTGTGGAAAAGATAGAAGCAACAACATTCAAGCAATGTTGTCAAATAAGCAACACAAATTCTTTTAGTGAACATTTATTTGTTGTTGAAATAGTGGTAAAGAAGCATTTAATATTTTTTATTTCTGTTCACAACAATAAGCAAACTGAAATATTAAGCCCTGTTATACATTGACAATTTTAAAGGATATTAACTACACAATGAAAACAGCAAACACAGAAGTGTTTACTGGTCCAGGTCATAACAGGGAGTGGTCAGCAGACCATCACAGGGCTTTGCAACAATACTGGGCAGGAGCCACTTTGTAATTACTGGCACTAAACAGAGAACTGGAATTCTCTGCTAGGTATTTAAGAAGATCAGGCAGATAGCTGCATACTAACCTGAGACTAGGCCTATTAAGGGACGAATCGACCATTGCAGTCCCAATTTTCACGAATAATCTCAGGAGGTGTGGAGCCCCATAAACCTGAGACATTGGAACATCAGGATGAGCAAGGTGGATTTCAGCATACTGGGGTTTTTCAAAGGGGCAGAGCAGCTGGGTGCCCAGCATCATGTTGAAATACTCTCTTATTCCAATCACAAGTTCATCAACGGAATATTCCCTATTATCAGCCCTTCCTTGTGATTTCACAAAAGTGACATACTCGGCGAGAATGGTATCTACATTCTTCTTAGCAGGGAGTTGGAATAACTGTTTCTGCTTGTTTACCAAGTCCCAGTCCTCAACAAGACATGATTTTAATTCTTTGGGCACATTCAATATAATTCCCCTTTTCATCTGCACTGCCTGCTCCCGTTGAAAGGTGCTGACAGCCCCAGCCACATTCTGGTGAGGGACCTGGGGTACTTTGCTGGTACCACTGCCACTTCTGCTTTCTGGCGTATTCTGCATGTTCTTTCGTACTTGCACCTTAGGCATGGATCCTGAAGAGGGTTTCTCTATAGGAAAGTCTTTCCTCATGGAGTGATGACCTTTCTCCACAGAGCACCTATTCTCTACTGTGTTACCTTTCTCAAAAGTGCACCTGCTTTGGGAAGACTGACCTCTCTCTCCAGAATGAACTTTCCAGAAAGAGCAACCCTTCTGTTCCATGCAACCTTTCTTGGCTGAGAGCTGTCTCTCTGCAGGGTGACTTTTCTTAGAAAGGTGACCTCTCTCCCCAGAGTGAACCTTCTCTACAGAGTAAAATCTCTTGGTGGGTAGACCTTTCTCTGCAATACGTCTTTTTTTGGGAGGGCAACTTCTCTCGGCAGATAGATGTTTCTCAGCACGACTGCTTTTCTTTGGAGGCCGACCTGTTCCTATGGGGTGATCTTTCTCTGCAGAGGGTAGCCTCCCTGCAGAGTCACCCTTCTGAGCTGAGTGACCCTCCTCTGCAGGGCAGCTTTTCTTTGAAGACCAAACTCTCCCTGTGGGGTGATTTCCACCTGTAGAGGGTCTTCTCTCCACAAAGTTACCCCATTTGACTGAGCGACCATCCTCTACAGGGTGACTTTTCTTCCTAAGCCCACCTCTCCCTGTGGGGCGATCTTCACCTGTAGAGGGTCTTCTCTCCACAGAGTTACTCCATTCGAATGAGTGACTCTCCTTCGCAGAGTGGCTTTTCTTCCTAAGCCGACCACTCTGTGCGGGCCGATCTTCACCTGTAGAGGGTCTTCTCTCCACAGAGTTACCCCATTCGAATGAGCGAGCCTCCTCGGCAGGGCGGCTTTTCTTCCTAAGCCCACCTCTCCCTGTGGGGCGATCTTCACCTTCAGAGAGTCCCCTCTCTGCATAGTTACCCCTCTCTGTTGAGTGACCATTCTCCGCAGGGCGGCTTTTCTTTGAAGGCAGACCTCTCCCTGCAGGGATATCTTCCCATGCAAAGAGTCCTCTATTTGCATAGTTACCCCTTTCCACTGAGCAATCCTCCTCTGCAGGGCGGCTTTTGATGGGGCGATATCTCCCTGCAGGGTGATATACACCTGCAGAGGGTCCTTTACCTGCCCAGTTACTCATTTCGACTGAGAGATCCTCCTCTGCAGAATGACTTTTCTTCCTAAGCCCACCACTCCCTGTGGGGCGATCTTCACCTGTAGAGGGTCTTCTCTCCACAGAGTTACCCCATTTGAATGAGTGACTCTCCTCTGCAGTGTGGCTTTTCTTCCTAAGCCCACCTCTCCCTGTGGGGCGATCTACACCTGTAGAGGGTCTTCTCTCCACAGAGTTACCCCATTCCACTGAGCGACCCTCCTCTGCAGGGCAACTTTTCTTCTGAGGTCGACCTCTCCCTGTGGGGCGTTCACCTGTAGAGGGTCTTCTCTCCACAGAGTTACCCCATTTGCATGAGTGACTCTTCTCTGCAGAGTAGCTTTCCTTTCTAAGCCGACGTCTCCTTCTGGGGTGATCTTCACCTGTAGAAGGTCTTCTCTCCACAGAGTTACCCCATTGGACTGAGCGACCCTCCTTCACAGAGCAGCTGGTGTTGGGGTGACCTCTCCCTGCAGGAAGATCTTTCTCTGTGGAAAGTCTTCTCTTCACGGAACAGCCTCTTTCTATCTGTTGATCTCTCTCTTCAGAGCTAAGTTTCTCAGCTGAGGGCTCTTTCTCTTCAGGGTGATGGTTCTCAATAGAGGGACCTCTCCCATACAAGTAACCTTTCTCAGTAGGTGACCCCTTCTTAGTAGAAAGACCTTTCTTTGCAGATTGACCTCTCTTGATACCACGACCTCTCTCACCATAGGGACCTCGTTCAGTGAAACTACCTTCCTTTGCAGAATTACCTTTTTCTGTAGGACGGCTTTTCTTGATAAGTCGACCTCTCTCTGCCAGAAGATCTTTCTCAGCAAAGAGATGCTTTTTGGATGAGTGACTTTTCTTAGATAAGTGACGCCTCTTCCCAGAGAGGTGCCTCTCAGAATGGTGCTTCCCAGCAGAGGAACTTTCCTCTGTAGTATTAGCTTTTACATCAGAAGGGTGATTCTCAACAGAGAAACTCTTCTCTGTAGCACATTTTTCAGCACTGTGATGTTTCTCCACTGACAGAAGCTTCTTGGCCAAGGTGCTCTTAACTATAGTGCAGTGCTTCTCATCAATGGGACTTTTGTCTGCAATGTGATACTTTTCAGTGGAGGGATTTTTCTCTGTTGTGCAGGTTTGCTCATCAGAGTGACTTCTTGAGCAACTTTTTGTGGCAGGGCGGCCCCGTGGTCTTCCTGGAAGAGCTGGTTGAAGACTCCTCAGCTCAGTGGACTTCTGACTTGAGGAGCGATTTCTCACCTTTCTGACTTGCCTGTAGCTTGGCCTCGGCTTCATGAAGTCATCTCCTTCAGCAAAATGCTGGTCACAAACATGAGGTCCTTTCTTTCTGGAATTCATTAAAGCAACCTTCTTGCTTTATCTTCAAAGAACTAATGAATTCCCAGATTTTCTGGGATTGTCTGGAAAAATGGACTGGGAACACAGCCCAGAAGTCTGCAGTCTGAAATAGTTCTACAACCAGGATCAAATTTCCTGATTGTTAATCAAATTTAGCTCTTTTTATGGACGGCAGAGGAGCAGCAAGTGAAGAGCCTGTCCAACCGCCAGCTCAAAGTCAGGTTTCTCTGGCAACTATCTGTACACAAATGTCATCTGGGGGTGGGCTTATGCCTGTCAACCAATCAGTAGTCTTATGTAAATTGTACTATGTTCCATAGCCAAATGATTGGACCACCACTCTGATGTCATAGTAATGGCACGCAGGGAGGGTGGGGAGCCTTCCTTTCCTTTACCTTTTTTTAAAGACCAGGTTGTCCTTAGTCTTCCTTTTCTTTACTTTTTTTAAAGACCAGGTTGTCCTTAAGCTCACAAAAATTCCCCAAGCTTCTGTGTCCTCGGTGCTGACTTTAAAGGTATGCATGCCCTATCTTTCTTGATCAATGCAACTTCCTTCCCCTGACTCTTTCTGCCTAAATCACTTGGTTCTTACTCTTCAATCCTGAGTGCAATGGTGTGGAGAAACTCTAGACTTTTGGTCCCTGCAGAGGGAGAAAAGAAAGGACTGTCATCTCCAGCCTCTCATCACTGAAAAAGAATAGATCTCTTTCCATCCTCCCTTTCTCCATTGCCTCTAGGGTTGGGCTGCTTCTGAGTATGACAATGTGTTCATTTCCATTCACCCTGAGAATGTAAGAATAATAAATTAATCTATTAAATTGTGTGCCTCAAAAAATATACAGATAGATTGAAAGTTTTTAAAAAGTGGGAAAAGATACAAGACATAAATTGCAACCCTAAGAAAGCTAGAGCAATATACGTATCAGACAAAACACACTTTAAAACAAAAACATTACAGGATAAACAATGCTTTCTAATGAAGAAAGCATTTAACCATCAGGAAGCTATCACAATTATGAACATGTAAACATCTAAGAACAGAAAACAAAATGCATGAAGCAAAAAGTCACAGAAATACAATAGATAATTCAAAAATACTAACTGGAGATTTCAATAACTACTTTCAGTAACAGAACAATAGAGAGAAGTTAACAATGAGGTAAAAGACTTGAACAACACTAAGAACCAAATAGTCCTAGAAATACATCTACACAACAATCTGCCCAAGAGTAGTAGAATAGACATTCTTCTCAAGTGCATGAAGAACATTTTCCATGTTAGATCATACACTGGCAAGAAAAAAAAGAAAATAGAGGTATAGAACTAAGTATGCTCTTTAACCACATTGGAATGACATTAGAAATCAATAACAATGAGATTTATGAAAATTAAAATTTAATTAAAATTAAAATCTGTGAAAATTAAATTGTATAACAGTGTATAAAAGAAATAAAAAGGGGAAATTAGAAAATACATCAAAAACACCACGCCTGGTAGAGGCCTACAATACCAGTCACTTGGACAGCTGAAGCAGGAGAATTGAAAGTTCAACTACAGAGAAAATATGCTGGAAGTTAAAAAATGCAAATGAAGACAAAATATATGAATATCTATAAGACATTACTAAATTAGTGCTTAGGAAAAATTTTAAATGATGGGTGCCTGTTCACAAGAAAAAAAAGAAAAGGGGGCTAGAGAGATTGTGGAGTTACAAGCCCTTGCTGTGTTGGGACCACCAACTTATCAAACAGCACCTGAATAGGGGAGTGAGGATTAAGAAAGAAAGAGACAGAAGATAGAATCAGGAGGGCTCTCAGTGAATACTGCAGCAGCCCCAAAATTATTTCTTGTAGCCTTTTTATACCCAAAACAAGGGGGGCAAAAGGCCTCCTTACCATGGTTCAAGAACCAAACAAGAGTAAACACCTCCTGAATTCTCAAAACATCTAGTAACCACTCCTTTAGTCAAACATTTGGCTTTGAAGAGCAAAACGTTTAGTAACCATGCCTTTGGCCAATCATCCTGTTGTTCAGCCTTGAAGATCGAAAACCAGCTTGAACTTTCTAACCATAAGTCAAGATTGAATCAAACCATAAGTTGGAGTCACTGTGGGCTCCCACATTGCTGTTCTTGCAAAGGACCCTAGTTTGGTTCTCACAAGCCACATCCAGTAGTCACAACCATTTGCAACTCTACATTCAAGGGATATGATGCCTTGTGAGCTCTTCAACCACCCATATATACATGCTCATACATACAAAGAACACACACACACACACACACACACACACACACACACACACACACACACATACACACACATTTTTTTAATCTTTTTTTAAAAGTATCAGCTCAATAACCTGACCTTTTTTCTCAAGAAACTGGAAAAAAATAAGTAAACATAAAACAAGAAAAAAATAAAATAATGGAGATTTGAGTGGAAATTAATAAAATTATGGAATAGAAAAACAGTGTATAAAATCAATTATGCCATTTCCATGATGATGGGAAACATAGTGCTAGGTAGGCAGGCATGTACTTGAGAGCTTATGTTGTGATCCACTTGGCCTTGCACTGGCTTTTGAACAAGGCCACAACTTCCTAATCCTTTTCAGATAGTTCTACTAACTAGGAACCAAGAATTTGAACAGATGAGCCTACAAGGAGCATTCTCATTCAAATCACCACAAAACAAATTAACTTTTGGTTAGATTAAGCAAGAAAATTTACTGAGAAAAGCAGAGAATGTTCCAGTCATCAGAATTATAAATAACCCATAAGGTGGAATGGCAGCATGGTCTGAGCCCCATCCCAAATAAAACTCCTGGCTCCCTTAAATCTTTCTCAAGGCTCTGGTTTACCACCACATTTAGAAGTGGAATGTCCTTCTTTTCTGTTGGGTCTCTGAACTTGTATCTTCATAGAACTGTTTTGCCTTATGCCTCTTTGCCTTATGTTTTTGGCCTACTTATGCTTCTGCCTCTCCAAACCTGGAAAATCCTGATGATATCTTTCTTAGCTAAAAGGTAAAAGCATTTCAGGTTGTGAGCTTCCATATGCAGATACATACCAACTGGATATGAATATATAGATCACTGGGTTCAGTCTTACAGAGGTTAAATATCTTTTGGATAGAGATAATACTGAACGAATTGTTTCACGCTGTTCTGCTCTACTGAGAAGGAAGCTCTGAGTTGAATTTTGGCCATCTGCTTTAGACTCAGGCATGTTTGTTTATAAGCTTCCTCAAAAGTCTCTGTCCATGGTCAGGTTGTCCACTTAACCTCTGTGACAGGGAAAAGGAGAGCAAAACAGAACAACACAGGAAAAGACACTATGTGTTTTAAAACAGCTAAAATGTAAAATATTCACAATAAGGATCACTGTTGCTTATCACATATTCCATTTTTTTAACTCTAAATATGTCCTTCCCTTTCTTTGGTTTTGTTTACTATCTTTAAAGCTTTTATTGAAACTTTAACTTTCTCTATTTTAGGATTTATAAATTCATTGAATATGATTTTAAAAATCTATGTATAGGTAATTTTAATTTGCTATAACTACATACCATGTGTGTAACTTGGATTCAACTATTGTTTAGGAAAAGATTGTGTGCCTGATGGGCTCACCTTGGAGTACCATGTGACTTGCTGCCCTCTTGGCTGATGACCTATGCTCACCTTGGATTACATAACAACCATGTGGCTTGCCACCATCTCAGCAGCCATGTGACTCAGACACCATCTTTACTAGGATTAAAGAAAGGACATGCCATGTGACTTCACCACCATTGTGGAGGGAGAGACCAATTTTTATATGCCATCATATTTTATCCTGTATATGTTGTCAATATTAAGTCTAAAGCAAGTAAAAAAAACAAGTTTGAAGTAAACTTAAAGTTTGTTTAATGTAAAATAATATTCAAAATCTTGTATAGAAATTGGTTATAAAAGACTGAATACTTGAATAAAATGGGTTAAATTTCAATATACTTGCATTGCAGGAAACCCCCTAAGCTCAAGCAGTTCCCCTGAATGGAGCACAATTTCTCTTGGGTAAGCTGGTAAGCTTTTCCTTACAGTAAGCTGCATGCTAGCCTCATTTCAGGACAAGGATGCATGGGAAATAAGACCTGCCAGAAGTCTGCTGCCTCTGCCTCTGAGTGCGTAGACCTGACCAGCTCCAACCCTGTAAGCCAAAACAGAAAAAAAAATCCTCTGTATCTTAAAGGTAAATTACTCCTCATATCTCACACAAAAGGAGGGATAGATTCTCTTACCCAGTAGTCTACACCCACATCCTAAATGTCTCAAACAACAGAGAGGCAAATAGCATCACTTTGCCCCCAATGTCTCCTGTGTTGACATAAGAGGATGCTGTGAACAGGGGAACCTTATAGCTAAGCCCTTCACCCAACTGGTATAGGGCCTGCATGCTAGTTCAATTGGCCATGCCCTTTACCCTGGCATTCAATTCTTTCTCTTATTAAAAGCTAATTACAGGGTAAAAGCCAATTACTCTAACTATCCACGTTCCTTCATTGCAGGTAGATACCAGACACTCTGTCATCAAACTCACAGCTTTGGAAAATTATCCAGAATATCCAAGAGGTATCATTGACAGCTGGTTTTATATCTGTAGAGTCAACAAATGATTCTATTAAGTGATGTCTCAAGCCTTTAGATTCTTTAGGAAAAGATGACTTAAATGAAGGAGGTTCTCTCCAACCTGGACTCACCTGTGGTGCTTTGAGAAAATAATCTAGTCTCTGTGCAGACTGAGATCTCCAGGGCCAATACCTGTGCTCTCACCTCGAAGTCCACAAGGAGTATAAGGGCTTTGCTAGTGGTACTTGTGGGAAACATCCTAAGAAATTCCAGAAGCCAAAAGTTCATTTAATTTGGCTATCTTGCCTTACAAATTATGCCTCTAAATAATCATTTATTTTTATAAAATGATGTTAAGAAACATGCTTACTGCTGTGGTGACCTAGAGATTTTTCCATCAGCAGGAGGAGTAAAGAGCTGGCTTTAGCCTTCTTTGTCAAATCAGTCCGTGTTACATTATTTATTACAGATTTGACATGACTGGCTGCTTTCATCTTTCATCTGTTGGTTGAGGGTATGGAATGAAAACATTGTAGAGAATTTTTTAAAAGCTCTGTTAATAGGGTTAATTTTACAAAATTTATAAAGTGAATCATTTACTGTAGACAAGGCCATCACTGTCTCTGGGACTATACATTTTTAATTAGAAATTATTTCTTTTGATGGAATATAACTTATAATTAAATTGTCTCTTTATACAGCCTAACAATACAAAATATATTTTCTATATAATCTTGGAATATAGGTAAAACAATTTGATGTTAACAAAAATATGTATTAAGTCATGTATTCAAATTCTAGATATGGTCATTTAAGGCAATGGGCCCAATTTTTAAAATTTCACCGTATCCAATTGTTTCTAACCAATAATTTGTTTCACTTAAAATATTATGGTTTTGTTCATTAAATAATAGCTGGTATTGTGAATATTTGAATCAAATATACAAAGTTCATCATATGTGGAAGCAAGGAATACCACTTAGACACTTTCTGTTCTGATTCATTCCTTGGATGCTGACTCTAACTGACTTCTTTTTCAAAGCTTCCAGATGCTTGTCCCTTATGCAGGAGTCTAATGTAAACAAACAACTGATTACAGTCACCTTATCCTTCTATAGAGATCTGGTACATGGTCCAGCTAGTTGTACAATTGCACTTAACTCATGTTAATCTTGATGTAAGAGTTTTTCTCCTGTGATGTTCCCCACAAAGTTGTACAGTTATTACCTCCTGACTGATGTTTTGGATCTTTGCCAACTGTCAAGTTTCCTCAGGGCCCCTTGGATGGACCCTCTTCTGAGGCACTCTTTCTGCTGCTCCCCTCATCACCCTTCTGTCAGCCTTGAAGCAGTTACCAAGAGATCAATGCCCCTAAACCCCTAAAAGCAGTTTGGGTGTCCCTAAAGGGGAATTAATGAGCCATGGGCTGTCAACTCACCCCTTGTCTTTTTTTAATTAATAAAATTTTTATTCATTTTACATACCAATCAAAGATCATGCTCTTCCCTCCTCCCAGGCCTCCAGTCTCCCCCTCCCAACCAATCCCCCTTCCCCCCTACAAGAAGGTAAGGCCTCCTATGGAGAGGTACATTAGTAAACACAAGTCCAAGCCCCTCCCCCTGCCTCAAGGCTGTGTGAAGTGTCCCATCATAGCTAGTATGCGCCAAGAAGCCTGATCATGCACCAGGGATGGATTCTGATCCTACTGCCAGGGGGCCCCTTAAGCAGATCAAGTTACACAACTGTCTTGCTATGCAGAGGGCCTAGCCCAGGCCCACAGAGGCTCCACAGCTGTTGGTCAAAATTTCATGAGTTCCTACTAGTTTGGTTTGGTCATATCTGCAGGTTTCCCCATCATGATATTGATGCCACTTGCTCATAGAATCCCTCTTCTCTCTCTTTGACTAAACTCCTGGAGCTCGGCCTGGTGTTTGATTCCATCTGCTTCCATCAGTTACTGTAGAAAGGCTCTATGATGACAGTTTGGGTTTTCACGGATCTGATCACTGGGGTAAGCCAGTTCAGGCAACCTCTCCAATATTTCTAGTAGTCTAAGCTGGGGTCATCTTTGGAGATTACTGGGAACTTCTGAAGCGCCTGGTTTCACTCTATCCCCATGATGTCTCCCTCTATCATGGTATTTCTTTCATTGCTTTCCCACTCCATCCCTGTGCCAGCTCAACCACCCCATTCCCTGAGATCATCCCCAATCCCCTACCCTCCATTGCCCACCACTCATCCCCAGTTTACTCATGGAGATCTTATCTATTTCCCCTTCCCAGGGTGATCCATGCATCCCTCCGTGGATCCTCCTTGTTAGCTAGCTTCTCCGGAATTGTGGATTGTGGTCTAGTTACCCTTTGCTTTACATCTAGTATCTACTTATGAGTGAGTACATACTGTGTTTGTCCTTCTGAGTCTGGGTTACCTCATTCAGGATGATATTTTCTAGTTCCATCCATTTAACTGCAAGCCCCCAGTTAAATGCTCTCTTTTGTAAGTTGTCTTGGTTATGTTGTCTTTTCACAGTAATAGTATAGTAACTAAGTTGGTAACAGGGCGTGGGGTATTGCTGTGATAGGCCTGACCATGTTACTATTTTTGACTTTAGGACTTTGGATTAGGAAAGAGATTGGGCTTAATGGGCCATCCTAGTAGGACCTTGGAAGACAGTATACTGTGGAGAACAATGTGTACTGTGGAGACCCACCTCAAGAGGTTTCAGGGGTGACTAGTACTAGAGACAGTTTGTGTGATATTTTAGCAAAGAATGTGGCTGCTATCTGTAGCAGGCTTTCTTGGACTGCCAGCCTCCAAACCATGACATGGAGATTTATTATTAGTTATGAATGCTCAACCTTAACTTATGCTTGTCCCACTAGCTCTTATAACTTAACTTAACCTGTTTCTCTTCATCTATGTTTTGCCTTGGGGTTTTTTATCTTTCTTTTATTCTGTATGTCCTACTTTTCCTGCATCCTCCATGTCTGGCTGGCTGGCCCCTGGAGTTTCCCGTCTTTCTCCCTCATTCTCTCTTGAGCCTAGATTCCTCCTCCTACTTATTCTCTCTGTCTGACAGCCCTGTTTATCCCTCTACTGCCTAGCTATTGGCTGTTCAGCTTTTTATTAGACTAATCAGGTACCTTAGGCAGGCAAGGTGCAACAAATGCAACATGCAGATAGAATAGGATAATAAGGTAGATTACTGTATCTACTTGTATACTAAATCAGTACCTATCAGCTTTAGATAATTTGCATTTGGTTGTACTGCAGACTGTTCAGGATAGTTCTAAGATGGCTAGCTGAAATGGTCCATAATGTTACACTTCTAGCCAGAACTTTAGATATGCTTTACCTATAACTCAGGTACTGACTATAGATATTACAGCCAGTTCCTATGAGACATAACCATTGTTTTAGTTTTTCACAGGATCCCACAGAGATACCGTCACCCCCCCTGCCCCACCCCCACCCCTCAGAAAGCAGGAAGCAATTGCCTTGAGTCTCAGAAGACATTTTGAACTTTTAAACAGTGTTGAGACTATAAAAAACTATAGAGACTATTGAAGTTGGACTAAATGCATTTTGTATTTTGATATGCCTAAAAGCCTATGGGGGCCAGAGAGTGAATTGTGATTGAGTAAAATGTCTACCATAAGCTCATCTATTTAAATGTTTGGCTCCTGGTTGGTGGACTGTTTAGGAAGTATTAAGAGGCATGGTCTTGTTGGAGGAGGTGCATCACTGGGGTGGGATCTGAGGTTTAAAAAGACAACTACTAGGCTCAGTCTCTGTCTTACTTAGTGTTTCTATTGCTGTGATGAAACACCATAAACAAAAAGCAAATTGTGGAGGAAAAGGTTTATTTCAGCTTACAGTGCCACATCACAATCCACTATTGAAAGAAGTCAGGACAGGAATTCAAATAGGGCAGGGCCCTGAAGGCAGGAGCTGATGCAAAGGCCATAGAGAGGTGCTGCTTGCTGGCTTGCTCCTCATGGCTTGCTCAGCCTGCTTTCTTATAGAACCCAGGACTAGCATCCCAGGGATGGCACCACCCACCATGGGCTGGGCTCTCCCGCATTGATCACTAATTGAGAAAATGCCTTACAGCTGGATTTCATGGAGGCATTTCCTCAACTAAGACTCCTTCCTCTATGATGACTCTAGCTTGTGTCTAGTTGATACACAAAACCAGCCAGTACAATCTATCTCTCTCTCCCTCTAACTGTCTCCCTCTCTCTCTTTCTCACTCTACCTGCAACTTTTGGATCAGATGTGAGCTCTCAGCTACTGCTTCAATGCCATGCCTGCCTGCCCATTGCCATGCTTCCTACCATGGTGATCATGGACTAAGCCTCTGAAACTTTAAGTAAGCCCCCAGTTAAATGTTTTCTTTCATAAGCTGCCTTAGTCATGGTGTCTCTTCGCAGCAGTAGAACAGTAACTAAGATACTGTATGCTAATAAGTTAGGTAACCTAGATAA
>NW_026294391.1:18444698-18565212 GCF_007827085.1 Peromyscus californicus insignis | reverse complement strand
TTCTTTTCTTTTCTTAATTTATTCCTGCATTCATTTGAAATGTCATGAAACACTGACTGCACCTTTGACTTTGCTTTCCAAGTTCACATAAGATTTATATTTTATCTGGACAGTAAGTTGGAGACGAGTTTCTTCTGCGCTTCAACATCCACAGAAAGACAATGGAGTTTTAGGGCAGTTAAGTAGTGCAAAGGTAGGGTGTATCTCAGTGGTAGAGTGCTTGCCTATTATACCCAAAGCCCTGGGTTTCATCCCTCAGTACTACCAGAAGAGAAAAAAAGATATTTAAAAAGAGGCGAGAAGGTAACTTGGAGAATACAGGACTGCATACTTCCTTTTCAGCAGGCATAAATTCTCCCATCCAAGTACTAACCAGATCAGACCCTGCTTAGCTTCTTAGATATGGGTTCTGTCAGAGTGTTGGCCCTAGACAATAGTGCACCACTTCTAAGAAAGGCGCTTTTTATATTACTGTCTTTTAAAAGTTGAAAGAATGTCCTTTATATATACTAAGAGGAAGACACTTCATTGTAAGAAAACATTGATCATTTAAACTAAAAAATAGAGTGGATTCTTGTTTCAAATTCCTGTAAATGTATGAGAGAAAATAAAATATTTGACCCCAGGATTCAGATCTCTTGCTGTTGCTGCTTTCACTGTTGCTAAATAGAGGATTGGAGAATTGGATTGGCAGTTAAGAGCACTTAACTGCTCTTGCAGAGGCCCCCAGGTTTGATTCCTAGTACCCACATGGTGGCTCACAGTTATCTTCAACTATAGTTCCAGGGTGAATCTTCTGACCTTCTTGAGTACCAGACATGAACATGGTATATCAAGCATACATGTAGGCAAAACACTCAATACACATAAAATAAATAAATCTGAAAAAATATAGAGTTCAGAGTTCTATGAAATCTTTCAGACCAATGGCTTATTCTGTCCACAGATCAAAATGCTCTTGTTTGAAGGAGCTTATAGGAGAACAGTTGCTTCAGGTTGCATGTAAAACTTCATGTGACTACAGAAAAAAGAAGGAAGAATTGGAGAGAATATACTAAAATTGCCAAATGTTGGTTTTAAAGTTGTTGAATATGGGTACTCTCCCTCATGTTCCTTCATTATACTTTTATATAATTTAGCACTCTGCTATAACTGTATTTATATTTTGCTGTATTTATTTTAAGAAAGCAGATAAATGTACCCAACTGATTGGCAAAATTTTTCTTTTGGGTTTTAAAAAACCAAAGGGTAGTTATTTCCCCCCCACCTTCATCCTTCTTCTCCTACTCTTTCTCAGTCTTGTTTCTTCATGGTGTGTGTGTGTGTGTGTGTGTGTGTGTGTGTGTGTGTGTGTGTGTGTGTGTGTGATATAGCATATATTGTATAATTCGGGCTGTCCTGGAAATCAGTGTGTAGCCTGGGTTAGTTTTCAATTCAGGATTTTTCTTATTTCAGCCTCCTGAGAGCTTAGAGGATTACAAGTCTGCACTGCTATACTGGGCTTAGATTTTTTTTTTCTTCTTGAAGATAAATTCTTTTGGGGGCCATCAAAAATGGCTCAGCTGGTAAAGATGCTTGCTTGCTGCTCAGCCTGACAACTTGAACTCAGGCCCCAGCACCCATATAATGGACAGAACTGACTCCCCTGGAAATTGTCTTCTGACATTCACATGCATGCTATGGCATGCACGTACCCTCCCCCATTAAATAAATATAATTTTATTTTTAAATAAATATATTTTAAACAATTAAAAAGTCAATTGTGTCCTCCATGGAAATGAAAATAATATGTATAGATTTTTCATGTATAAAATTTATGTTATTATATATCCCCTTCCTTTTTATGGTATTGGGCACAGAATCCAGAACATGTGCAATGCGTGTACCAATAAGTTACACTTTTATCTATTCCCCTCCCTTTAATGTAATTTATTTACCTTGTCCATTTGGGTCATGTTATATAAATGTGTTGTTGTTTATTTTTTTTAAAGTCAGAGTTTTACTCTATAGTTTAGGCTGACTTAGAACTCACTATATAGATCAGGCTGGCCTGGAAACACAAGGTCCTTTCTTCCTCAGCTTCTTGGGTATTGGAATTATAAGCATTAACTGCCATGCCTGGCTCCATTGTGTCTTTGATGTTCAAACTTCATGTTGTAATCCTGACAATTTATGTAATAAACATAGTGAATTATTGATTTTTTCAATTATGGTGTGTGTGTGTGTGTGTGTGTGATGAGAGAGAGAGAGAGAGAGAGAGAGAGAGAGAGAGAGAGAGAGAGAGAGAGAGGAGAGAGAGAGAGAGATGAGAGAGAGAGAGAGAAGAGAGAGAGAGAGAAGGAGAGAGAGAGAGAGAGAGAGAGAGAGAGAGGAGAGAGAGAGAGAGAGAGAGAGAGAGAGAGAGAGACGAATGCATATCTTTCAGGAGCTGGTACTCTTCTTCCACTTTGGTGGGTACTGAGAATTGAACTCAGGTTGTCAGGCTTGGAGGTAAGTGCCGATAACCTTCTGAACTAATCTCACCAGATCCTCTTTTTATTCTTCAAGCAACATAAACTTAGAGCTTGCATAATTTTTCTTTTACTTACTGTCCTCCCTTCATGATTAATGTGTATTATTTTGTTTTTCCTTTGCTGAGGATAGAATGTAGGGCCTTGTGCATGGTAGACTAAAAGTTTATGTTCCATTAAGCCCAAATACCAAGCCTTCTCTCCTCTCTCCTACCCCCTTTTCTTTTTTGAGATGGTATCTTGCTTTGTAGTTCAGGTTGATCCCAAACTCTAGATCCTTCTGCTTCAGCCTCTTCAGTAAGCCAACCACTCACCACACTCCCTCCTTCTCTACCTTCCCCCCCCTTCTTTTCTTTCTCCTCTTTCCCCCTTTATTCCTTTCACCCTTCTCCCCCACCCCTCTACTTGTGCTGGGAATGGAACCTAGGACCCTGCCCATGCTAGCTAAGTGCTCTATCCCCTCCCCCAAGTTATATTTCCAACGTTTTCAAGGCTGTTCTCTCCTCCACACCCCCCCTTCCCTTCCTTCTCTCCTCTGCCTGCCTTCTCTTCCCTCCTCTCCCTTCCTATATGATGTTGTTTTGTCAACATGACATGGCACAAACCTATACATATTGGGTTAAGAGGAACCTCGGTTGGGAAAATGCTTCCATCTGGATTGCCTGTAAGAAACCTGTAGGGCATTTTCTTGATAAATGATTGATTGTGGGCAGTGGCAATGGGGGTTTGTGCTACCCTTGGGCAGGTGGACCCTGAGTTGTGTAAGGAAAAGCAGGTTGAGCTAGCCATGAAGAGCCAGTTAAACAGCACCCCTCCATGGCCTCTTGCATCAGCTCCTGCCTGCAGGTTTCTACCTTGAGTTCCCTTTTCTGAATTCTCTCCCATGAATGGACTACAAGTTGTAGTATGAAATAAACCCTTTTCCCTCCCCAAGTTGGTTTTTGGTCATGGTATTTTATCACACCCAATAGAAACCCTAAGACACTCTTCTCCTTCCCCTCCTTATTTCTTTTCTTTTCACCTTTCCTTTCTTTCCTTGGGTTTCAAATAGTCCAAGGATAGCCTCCAAATAGATAGGTAGCCATGGATGAACTTGAACTTCTGATCCTACTGCTTCTAATTCTCTTATCTCCTGAGTGCTTGAATTATATGCATATGCCACTAGCACTTATTGTTTGTTGTTGTTCTTGTTTTTGTTTTTAACATGAAGTTTGGTGATTGAATACAAGGCTTCATGCACCTTGGGCAAATACTCTTCTAACTGAGCCACATCTTGTGCTCCCAAGTTCTCTTAAACTTGAGGAACTAATGAAAATTTTTATAGTACCTATGTTTTGTATAATTTCTTTTTGATGATGAAATCTCTTCAGGGGAGAAAACAAATAATTTTCTTCTGAAAGCACACTGGAGATCAATAATGCTGAGTTCAAACAGAGACAGAGAGAACTCTCCCAGGCATGAAGGTGTGCTAAGTAGTATATCCTGTAGATATGTTCTTTGTCTTAGTCCCTATTGTTCTGTGTCTTAAATATAAACATTTTAGGTTTCAAAATAGTGCCTGAAGCTCTATAGTAAAGTGTGTACTATAGCAGTCCATATCCCCATAGCAACAAATGGCCAGGTCTTTCTGTTATGAGCTTGGTAGTCCATTGTTTTAGGTTTGAATGACCACTACATCCCTGTGTCAGACATTCAGGCTGTCGTAGCAGCCACAGACTATACATAACTGAATGGTTGTGACTATTATTAAATGTCTTTATTTACAAACATAGGTAGCAGGCTGCATTTGACCTCACAGATAATAGCTTTCTACCCTTGTTCTGTTGCAAAAGTATTTGCTCCAGTGACTTTTATTTTCTTGTTTTTGCTTTTCTAGAAGTCTGCTTCTTTTGTTCATTATGTGATTATCTACTGGGGATACATGTACTGATTTTTAGGGAGCTAAGGATTCTGATCACTAAGGAATGTTGCTGTATGACTTTTCCTTGGGAATCTGTTTCTAATCATCCAAGATAGACAGGGCAACATCAGATCAATGATACTATTTCATCTAAGTCTACCTTGGTGAACCATTGATGTTCCTCACAAGAGCATGAGTGACTCTCAGGCAGCTACATCACCCAAAATCCCCACACCCCAGCATGAAGATGTTTCAATTCTAAAGAAACAGCCACACAACAAATTGTTTTGGGAATATTTGCAGCCATGCAGTCAACCTGGTTGAGTAGCAAGACAGAGATTGATTGGATCACCATTCTCCATAGCAGCCACCCTGATTCGTACAGCTTTTGAAATCTTGTGTATGTGGAGGGGGTGCTTTTCCTTTCCAGTTAGCCTTTCCTCTTCTCTGTTCTTGGAAAACAGACAGAGGCCTTTTTTGTTAAGAAGGATTGATGGAGGAGGTGGCAGACTTTGAGCCAGATGTCAGCCATAAGCTATATCCATATATACCAGTTCTAACCTGTATAGATAGCAGCTCTGCTGGGATCTTCCCCATTTCCTTTTTCTGCCTTTCTCAGCTCCTCATTGACTCTTAGTCTCATCAGCTCTGCTAATGATAGGCCTTCTTGGGGGCTGAAGATGGCTCAGTGTGTATGTGTGCTTGTGCAGAGAATTGCCCAGAAACTTTTACATCAGGTAGCCTGGAATACACAGCACAGTGCTATAGAAACAGCAAAAGAGACCTGCCTCACCAAGTTGGAAGGAGAGAACTGATTCCCAAAAGTTGTCCTCTGGTCTCCATATATGCATCATGCCACATACATGTCCACACTCATGTATATACAACAATAATGACAATAATTGTAATAAATTTTTTTTAAAAAATCTTCAAAGATAGGGCCAAGCATGGTGGGACTACACCTTTAATCCTAGTACTCAAGAGGCAGAGGCTGGTGGATCTGTGAGTTCAAGGCTATTGTTCTGCATAGTTCCAAGATAGCCAAAGCTACATAGTGAGACCAAATCTCCAAACATCAATCAATCAAACAAACAAAAAACTCTTTAGGGGCTAGAGAGAAGGAAGGTCAGTGGTTAAGAGCACTTGTTCTTGTAAATAACCTGAGTTGGTTCCTAGAACCTTCATGACAACTTATAACCACTCCTAACTTCAGTGCTAGGAAATCCAACCACTTCTTTTGACCTCCTGAACATAACATGGTGCACATACATACATGCAGGCAAAATAGTCATATGCATACATAAATCCAAAAGAAAAAAGCTCCCTGCCCCCGAATGAATGGAAAAATGTTATTCCTGGCAAACCTTGCCTCCTACCTTTTGAAGAATGAACACAGCCATGTAACCTACTACCCAGATTCAGGACTGGAGATGTGGCTTAGTGGTAGCATGCTTACCTAATATGCAGAAAGCTCTAGGTTCCATCCCCATTGCTTCCCCCGCCCCCCCCCAAAAAAGAAAGAGAACACTTGTATTAATGTTCTAGAAGGGCTTAGTGCCCTGATCTTAAGTTCCATCTCACCAAAGATACAGCTATCTGGAATTTTCACATAATGGCAATTTGATATTTATATATAAATAAGATTGTATTTGTGTCTAGCTTTTTTCTGTGGATACTATTTTTGTGAGATTCATGCATTTTATTGCTGGCAGAAGAAGTTTTATTGCTGTCGAATCATTCTTATGAGTACCTTTGTTTGTCTTTTTGCTTTTTGGTTTTATTTAGATAGGGTATTACTGTGTAGCCCAGGGCTGGCCTGGTACCCGTTATTGTTGTGCAGGCTGGCCTTCATTCAACTCATGAATCTCCTGGTTCAGCCTCTTGAGTGCAAGGGATGCAAATGTGTGCCACCTTGGGCAGTTCCTAAAGGGTGCTTTTGAAAGACTTTAGAGTTGTATTAGTTACTTTTTTTATGGTTGTGATAAAACACCATGACTAAAAGCAACTTGCAGAAACAAGTTGATTTTGGTTTATGGTTCTAGAGAAATAATAGTCCATCATGGTGAGGAGGCGTGGCAGTATACCATGTGTAGGTATATGTACAGGTTACCAAGGAGGCCAGAGTTGTTGGATACCCGTAGAACTGCAGTTACAGGTAGTTGTAAGTCACCTAACATTGGTGCAATGAACCAAACATAGGTCCTGTGGAAAAGCAGTATGAGCTCTTAACCACTATCTCTCTAGCCTCTGGGACACTTTTAAAAGGGCAGTCTTATCTCTAGAACATTGACTTTAATCTGCTGTGTTTTGTTTTGTTTTGTTTTTCTCTTATTTTGGTTGCTTAATGCTGTTAACTATTTATATTTTTCTGCACTTGTGTACTCTCACTCAGTAACTACGAAACCAAACATACCTGCTAGAATCAGTCTGGAAAAAACAAGATTATAACCAGCCCCTATGAAAAGGAATTAGATCTTGAAATTGTCCTTTTCATGTCATTGGGGTTTGTTTTTGTTACAACATAGGTGTCTATATTATGAGTTGTGAAATGAGCATTTGCTTAAAGTCTGTAAAAGGTCCAGTCTGTGAGATTGAAATTGTGTTTTTTTGTTTTCTTTTCTTTTTTGTTTTTCGAGACAGGGTTTCTCTGTCTAACAGTCATGGCTGTCCTGGAACTCACTTGGTAGACCAGGCTGGCCTCAAACTCAGATATCCATCTGCCTCTGCCTCCACAGTGCTGGGATTAAAGGTGTACACCACCACTGCCTAGCAATGATCATTGTGGTTTTCTTACTTATTTACATATGTATGTATGTATGTATGTATGTATGTATGTAGTTTATGTCCCAGCCACGTTTCTCCTCCCTCCTCTCCATCCCAGTTTCTCCCCTCGACCCCACCTCTGTCTCCACCCCCCAATCTACTCCTCTTCCCTTTCTGTTCAGGAAAGGGCAGGCCTCCCATGGATAGCAACCAAACATGGCATATCAAGTTGCAGTAAGACTAAGCATCTTCCCATGTATTAAGGCTGAGCAAAGTGAACCAGTATGAGAAATAGGGTCCCAAAAGCCAGTAAAAGAGTCAGAGACAGCCCCTGCTCCCACTGTTAGGAGTCCCACAAGAGGACCAAGCTCCACAACTATAACATATATGCAGAGTGCCTAGGTTAGTCCCATGCAGGCTCCCTGGTTGTTGGTTCAGTCTCTGTGAGTCCCTGTGAGCCCAGGTTAGTTGATTCTGTGGGTTTTCTTGTGAAGCCCTTGACCACTCTGGCTCCCACAATCATTCCTCTCCCCTCTTCTGCAGGATTTCCCAAGGTCTGCCTAATGTTCGGCTGTGGGTCTCTGAATCTGTTTCTGTCAGTTGCTGGATGAAGCCTCTCTGATGACAATTGGACTAGGCACCAGTCTATGAGTATAGAAGAATATCATTAGTCATTATTTTTTCTCCAGTCATTCTTGGTTCTATCCTAGGCCTGTAGGTCCTCCAGCCTCTGAGTATTGGTCCTCCAGGCAGTGTCAGGGATGGGTTCACTCTCCTGGCATGAGTTTCAGGCTATACCAGTCATTGGTTGGCTGCTCCCTGAACTGGCCATCTACTGTGACCAGGCAAGACTTCAAGTAGAGAGATTGGGACACCAGCCCAGCCACATAACCTTCAACCTATAGTCTGTCTTGCCTATGGGATGTGCTGGGGGAAGGGTGACCTAGAGATTGAGGGTTGTGGTTTTCTAGCCAATCTTATTGAGTGCTGTGGTATATTAGAATGCATTGTATACCAAATGCAGGTAAAAATTCATTTATTTTTTTTGTTGTCAAAATAGCTGTGTGACTTTAGATATGGCAGGTGAGAAATTTTAGCATACTTCTGAGGTATTTTCAGCACAGGTAAACACAAATGTTATGGCAATAACTAATGTTATCTGATGTTCATACATACAGTGCCACATTCCAATACCACATTCTAAAGCTCCTTGGCATTTACAGTGCTGGCTGATTATTTTCTAAGAAAGTCATCCATTTCATTTACTCATGAATGTCCCAATGAATGATTATTTTTTAAACCATTGTTTCTTAATCATTTGCATTTATAGCTGCTTTTCTCCTCACCTGTAGTGCTCAGGAAAGGAATGGAGAGAGGGATATAGCACCCTGAAGACTATTTAACAATATCCTAAAAAGCATATGCTACAGGAGGTTAATGCCTCTGGTGAATTATCGAAAATATTTTATGGGTTAAAAGGAAAGCCATGTGGCCGGGCAGTGGTGGCACACACATTTAATCCCAGCACTTGGGAGGCAGAGGCAGGCGGATATCTGTGAGTTTGAGGCCAGCCTGGTCTACAGGGTGAGTTCCAGGACAGGCACCAAAGATACACAGAGAAACCCTGTCTCAAACAAAAAAGGGGGGGGAGGGAGAACATGTTACAGAGACCTATAAATCTACATTTATAGTTTGTTTCATCAGTATATGGCTTGCTCAAGGAACAGCTTGGATTTATGTGTCTCTTGTGGATATTTATGTTACTGAAGTTAAGTTGGATATCTTTTGAGAAGCTTGTTTTATGTGTCTAAAGTATTTAAGTGCTAAATATCTATTCCATGATATAAAAAATCCCTTTGTGGCTCTGTGGATGTAGCTTAATGGTAGAGTGTTTGTCTGGTATGTGCAAGGCTCTAGGGCTCAATTTCCAGCACAGCCCAAAGTAAAAACAAATTCCCTTTGCCACAGGGATATCGGGAGAGGAAATATGAGGTTTTGTGGTATCTGTGCTTTACCACCAATTAGCTATGTGACCTTGAGTGAGTTACTGCATATCTCTGACTCCCAAAGTCTGTTCTTTGGTTGTGTATGTATATGCTTGCAATGGTAGTGACTTAAAATAAAAATCAGTGTTTGTCTAGAATGACTACAGAGAAAGGGGTGGTGATTTTGATGTGTTCTATGCCACTTTTCTTGATCGCTGTCATTTTTCATTAGTTTTTTTTTCCATTTTCTAACCTGGTGAGTATATGATAACAAATGACAAGCCACACATACTGCTACTTATTCATCTATCTATCTATCTATCTGTCTGTCTGTCTGTCTGTCTGTCTGTCTGTCTATCTGAATGATTTGCCTGTATATTTGTCTGTGCACTATATTGTGTGCTTGGTACCTGTGAAGGTCAGAAAAGGGTGTCAGACCCCTAGATCTAGAGTTAAAGTTGTTTATGAGCCACCATGCAGGTTCTGGCAACCAAATCCAGGTCCTTTGTAAGTTATAATTAGAGGGGTTTTTTAAATTTTTTTTTAAAGTTTTGTTTGTTTTGAAATAGGGTCTGTCTATGTAGTTCAGACTGGCCTACAACTCAATATGCAGCCCAGGCTGACTTCAAACTCATCATCCTCCTTCCTTTGCCAGGATTACAGGGATATTCCACCATGTCTGTCTGCTAGTTCTCTAATCTTAAAAAGAGTAGTAAGTAGATTTGTTTTAGAAGCTGATTGGGAAGTAAGTTGGTAGCCTGCTTCTGGGAGGTTCTACAAGGGTCCATCATCTCCTTTAGAGCAGGCAGTGAGGGCTGGGGTATGGCTCAGTGTTAGAGAGTTGCTTGGTTAACATGGAAAAAAAATCCCTGGGTTCCCCCAGTACTAAAGCAAAAGAAGCGTGGAGGAAGTAGGGGTTGTAGAAGACTGGTACTGTAGCTCATAGGGTTAGATCACCAGCACTGCATGAACTGGGTACATAATTGTAATCCCAGTACTTCAAAGGTACAGGCAGGAGGCTCAAAAGCTCAAGGTTATCCTAGGTTGCTTAGTTCAAGGCTGGCCTGGACTACACGATGGGCCAAAAGTAGGCCAGTGTTCATTGACAATCGGCTTATCTATATCCATTTTCCATACTACCCCATTTTTTAATGAAAGAGGTGTTTCATTGGTGGGTCTTGGCAGGTCTTGCATCACAGGCACAGGGTTAGCCTACTTCCCTTTGCATCTTCTGTTATGGAGACTGGTTGATTTCTTTCTTCAGTCCTCTTTTTTTTTTTTTTCCGTCAACTCAGGATAGATTTATTATTTTTAACACCAATAGTTAGTGTTTCTAAAAACCACCAATAATAAAAACTTAAATGTGATATTCTCTAGGATAAATAAAATCCATACTACAGGTTCTAATAGGTTTTATACATAGGGATAACATTTATATTATTTAGCATAAAATTTATATTTAAGAATTCCAAGCCTATTTGATTATAATTTCAAAAATAAAAAATATTTTCTTAAAGTATTCTTCTCTTGGGATCTTCTTAACCCTGTATGCATAAAATGAAAAACTTATTTTTTGAAGAAGAAAGAATTAATGTACAACACAAATCATGTTTTTATTTTTCAATTTTAAAAATATATTTTTGATCATATTTCCCTCCCCAGAGTTTGTTCACATCCTCTATGCCTCCTTACCCTTTATGTTCTTTCTCAAAACAACCTAAAAAGCCAATACAACAAAACACCCAAGACCCAGGAAAACACATACACACAAAACTCCCATGGAGTACATTATTTCTTGATCAGCTAACAACTTCTGAACATGAGATCTGCCCTGGAATGGTTGATATACTCAGTATCATTCCATTATAGAAAACTGATTTTTTCCCCTCTTCCAGCAGGTATAAATGACCGTTCTATTGTTAACCTTTACTCCAATGGCTAGGTTTACACTCATTCATTCATTCACTTAAAAACATATAAAAAATGAGGTAAAACAAAAACTATCACATCAAACTCCGACAAGACAGACCAACAGAAGGAAAAGAGCCCAAGAGAGGACACGAGTCAGAGACCTACTGGTTCACACTCTCAGGAATCCCATAAAAACACTAAACTGGAAGTCATAATATAAGCTCAGAGGACCTGGTGCAGACCTACCTGTCCTACTGCTTGCTGCTTCAGTCTCTGTGAGTTCACTTGAACTTTGTTCATGTTGATTTAGAAGGCTTCGTTTTCTTGGTGTCCTCCATCCCCTCTGGCTCTTACATTCTTTTCTGCCTCCAGTCCACGGGGAGGATTTGATGGAGACATCCCACTTAGGGCTGAGTGTTCCAAGTCCTCTCCCTCTTGCATAATGTCTGTTTGTGGGTCTCTCTATTTGTTCCCATCTGCTGCAGGAGGAAGCTTTGTCTGATGATGGTTGAACAAGGCATTGATCTGTGAGTATAGCAGAATATCACTAGGAGTCATTTTATCACTATTTTTCTTTCTTCCTTTTTTTTTAAGACCAGTATTATTTGATTTTACCTTAGATCCCTGGGTTATCTAGTCTCAGGATCTTGTTCACTCTAGCAGTATCAGGTATGGGTTCCATCTCGTGGAGTGGGCTTTAAGTCGAATCAGAAATTAGTTGGTAACTCCCACAGGCTTTGTGCTACCATTGCCTTAGCAATCTTGCAGTTAGTACACCACTGTGGATAACAGGTTTATGGTTGGCTTGGTGTTACATTTCCCTTTTGGTAGCCTGCAGAGTCCTTTCCTGTACCAAAGACACTGGAACACAGGAGTAAAGGCTCTATGTAGGCACCAGCTTGACCTGTCCACATTCAGAGTTGTGTAGGTATTGTCTTAAGCAATGGGGCCTTGCTGTCAGTTTGTGGAGAGCAAACTATAGTCCAGGCAGTAGTCTGGGTTCCTTGGGGATCCCATAGGAACTCTTTGGCCAACAACTCAATTTTAGATGTAACCTAAATCCAGCACTAGAAACTTTGTTTGGTGACAAGAGCCATTTGGCACTCTGTCTCCCACACTATTTGGCAATTTCATTTAGATTGCCTTCATATATGTAATATTTTAGGAGGTTTCTCCTGTATCCAATTTCCATACTACCCTTCAAATGCACCTTAATTTTAGCTGTCTCTTCTCATAGTCCATCCCACTACCCATTTCCCCCTTCCTATTCCCACTTGATTCTCCCATTGTAGACCCCCCCACCCATCTCTAGGTATCTATTCTAGTTCCCTTTCCTAATGAGATCTGTTCCCTCTAGTTGCTTTCTGTATACCTACCCTCTGTGGTTCTATGGATTGTAGCTTGGTTATCATTCACTTAATAGCTAATATCGACATAAAAGTGAATACAAGCCGGGCGGTGGTGGCGCACGCCTTTAATCCCAGCACTCGGGAGGCAGAGCCAGGCGGATCTCTGTGAGTTCGAGGCCAGCCTGGACTACCAAGTGAGTTCCAGGAAAGGCGCAAAGCTACACAGAGAAACCCTGTCTCGAAAAACCAAAAAAAAAAAAAAAAAAGTGAATACAAATGTTTGTCTTTCTGGGTATGGTATACCTAACTAAAGATGATTTTTTTCCTAGTTCCATCCATTTGCCTGCAGATTTCATGATGTCATTTTTTAACACCTGAGTAATACTCCATTGTGTAAATGTACCGCATTTTCTTTATTCATTCTTCTGTCAAGGGATATCTATATTGTTTTCAATTTCTGGCTATTATGAATAGGACAGCAATGAACATGTTTGAGCAAGTGTCCCTGTGATAACATGAAATGTTCATTGGGTATACGCCTAAGAGTAGTATAGATGGATCTTGAGGTAGATCAATTCCCATCTTACTGAAGAACCACCACACTGATTTCCATAGTGGCTGTACAAGTTTTCATTCCCATCAGCAGTGTATGAATGTTCCACTTATTCTACATCCTCAAAGACTAACCTGTCACTTGTTTTGTTGACTTTAGTCATTCTGAAAGGTGTAACATGAAATCTCAAAGTCATTTTGATTTGCATTTCCCTGATGTCTACGGATGTTGAACATTTCTTTAAGAGTTTCTCGGCCATTTGAGTTTCCTCTATTGAGAATTCTCTGTTTAAATTGTTCCCCATTTTAAACTGGGTTTTCTTGATGTCTAGTTTCTTGAGTTATTTGTATATTTTGGATATTAGCCCTCTATTGTATGTGGAGTTGGTAAAAACTTTTCCTATTCTGTAGGCTGACATTTTATCCTATTGATAGTGTCCTTTGCCTTACAGAAGCTTTTCAGTTTCATGAGGTCCCATTTGTTAATTGTTGATCTTAGTGCCTGTGCTAACAGTGTTCTGTTCAGAACTTCTTTTCCTGTGCCATTGAGTGAAGTACGATCCTAATTAGTCTTAACAATAAAAATCTAGAGTCAGATATCAAGGGTGAAGGCTGAAAGATCAGAGAAGTAGAGCAACAGGCAGTAGAAACTTCTTACCTCTACGAATCCACAGACCAAATGGGGGTTGGGGAGAGAGATCCCGTCTCCACTTGCCTTATATTCCTGTCTCCACCTCCTTAGTGCTGGGATTAAAGGCTTGTACCACCACCGCCCGGCCCTGTTTCTCTTTTAGACTGGTTCAATCTCATGTAGCCCAGGGTAGCCTTGAACTCCTGATCTTCCTGCTTCCTCCTTCCAAGTGCTGGGATTAAAGGTGTGTGCCACCACAGACTGGCCTCTATGGTTAACTAGTGGCTAGATCACCCTCTGATCTCCAGGCAAGCTTTATTTGTCAGAACACAAAGTATCATACAGCAAACGAGTTCAAGCTTATCCTCCTCTTTCTCTTCTATCAGGTTCAGCATATCTGCTTTTATGTTGAGGTCTTTGATACATTTGGAATTGAGTTTTGTGCAGGGTGGTAAGTATGGATTTCTTTGGATTCTTCTACATGCAGCCATCAAGTTTACCAGCACCATTTGTTGAAGATGTCTTTTTCCAGTGTGTATTTCTGGCCTCTTATAAAAAACCAGGTGTCTATAGGTGTGTGGATTTATGTATGGGTCTTCACTTTGATTCCATTGATAACACGTCTGTTTTTGTACCAATACCATGCTGTTTTTATTACTATTGCTTTAGAGTACAACTTGAAATTGGGGATGGTGATACCTCCAGCAGTTCTTTTGTTATTTAGGATTGTTTTAGCTATCCTGTTTTTTTTTTGTTGTTTTGTGTGTGTGTGTGTGTGTGTGTGTGTGTGTGTGTGTTTCTACGTGAAGCTGAAAATTGCCCTTTTAAGATCTGTGGAGAATTGTGTTGGGATTTTGATGGAGATTGCATTGAATCTGTAGATTGATTTTGGTAGGACGGCCAGTTTTACTATGTTAATCCTATCAATCCATGAGCATGGGAGATCTTTCCATCTTCTGATACCTTTAATTTCTTTCTTTAGTGACATGAAGCTTTTATCATACAGGTCTTTCACTTACTTGTGAAAGCTAGTGTCCTGGCTGGTTTTGTGTGTCAACCTGACACAAGTTAGAGTCATCAGAGGAAGGGGCCTCAGCTGAGGAAATGCCTTGATGAGATCCAGCTGTAATGCATTTTTCTCATTTTAGTGATCAGTGGGGGAGGGCCCAGCCCATGGTAGGTGGTGCCATTCCTAGGACATTGATCCTGGGTTCTATAAGAAGGCCAACTGAGCAAGTTACGGGAAGTAAGTCAGTAAGCAGCTCCCCTCCATGGCCTCTGCATCTGCTCCTGCCTCCAGGATCCTGCCCTGTTTGAGTTCCTATCCTCATTTTCTTCAGTGATGAACAGCAATGCTGAAGTGTAAGCCAAATAAGCCCTTTCCTCTCCAACTTGCTTTTTGGTCATGGTGTTTCCTCACAGCAACAGAAACCCTAAATAAAACAAATTGGTGACAGATCTGACCATGTTTTGGGGAGGATTGTGGAATGACTTTGGAACTTTGGGCTAGAAGAGCCATTAAGTATTAAGAGCTCTGTGGGATGTTCTGTGGGGTCTTGGAAGATAATGTTAAGAGCAGTGCAGAGGATGGAGGCCTGGCTTCTGGAATTTCAGAGGGGAGTTTAAAGACTCTATCAGGGCTATTTGTTATTTTGAATTAAAATTCTGTGGTTCTGGTTAGCTGGGGCTGAAGAATCAGCTGTGATTAACAAGATACCAGAACTACTAAAGCAAAATTTTGCTTTGCTGGAATACTTGATGCTGGTTGGTTGGTGCTAAGAAATTAGCAGTGGTTAAGAAGGGCCCAGCATCACTGGTAAAATCTGGGAAGTGTTTCCTGAGAGCACGGAGAAGCTATGTTCCAGAGGCGGCCAAGGTTGTACCTTGTGCTAGCAGCCAGACTTGGTAATGTGTGTCACCCTGGTGGTACTGATTTTGAAGGCATGAAGGGGTCATGGAGAGCAGCTGAGGCTTGGCACCTTGAAGAGAGCCTATGAGAGGCTATTGATGAAAGTGCAGCCCAGCTGAAACAAGGGACCCCAGCATTTTGGAGATGCCAATACCATGGGAAGACCATCATGAACAGTAGCATTATTGGTATGTAGCCAGCTAGAGCCTAAAAGATAAACTGTATGTACTACAGAGGGCAGAGCTGGAGAAGTGACCCAAGCCCTTTGGAGGATCCAGAGGATCATGAGTGAATCCCAGATAATTGGACATTGAGTTATTTATACTGTTGGAGTTTGGTTTTGCTTGGTTCAGATTGTGATGGTGCCCTGGTTCTTCCCTCTTGAAGAAGGTATTTAATTTTGATTTTTAAAGGAGCCCACAGCTGAAAGAATTGAACTTTTAAAAGAGATTGGGTATTTCAAAGAGACTGAAATTTTAATGTGTTTAAATTGGTAAATACTGCAGAACTTTTAAAATTATGATTTTAATGTGAGGTCTTGGGGATAAGAAAGGAATGGATGTGGTTTAATAGTGATTGTTTGTGTGATAAGTTGGCAAGGAGTCAGTTGTACTGGCTGGTTTTGTGTTCCACCATTTCTCTATTTAGTTTTCTGGATGACCAGTCCATTGATGAGAGTGCGGTATTGAAGTCTTCCACCATCAGTGAGTGAGGGTCAATATGTGATTTAATCTGTAGTAGTGTTTCTTTTACAAATTTGGTTGCACTTGTGTTTGGGGTATAGATGTTAAGAATTGCAATGTCCTCGTGATGACTTTTTCCTTTGAGTATGTAGTGTTATTCCCTATCTCTTCTGATTAGTTTGGTTTGATGTATATTTTGTCAGATATTGAAATAGCTACTGTACCCTGAGGTAATGTCTGTCTTTGATGTTAAGGTTTGTTTCTTGGATTCTATACAAGACTGTATCCTGTTTTCACATCCATTCTGTTAGTCTGTGTCTTTTGTTGGAGAATTGAGTCCATTGATATTGAGAGATATCAATGAGCAGTAAGGTTTGACTCCTGTTATGTTGTTGTTGGAGATGTGTGTGTGTGTGTGTGTGTGTGTGTGTGTGTGTGTGTGTGTGTGTGTGTGTGTGCGCGCGCACGTGTGTGCATGCACATATAGTTCCCTTCTTCTGACTTTGCTGGTCTGAGATTGTTCTTTGTGTTTTTTCGTTTATTTGTTTGTTTGCTTGTTTGTTTGTTTTTTGTAGTTAACTTCTTTAGGTTGGAGCTTTCCTTCTAGCACCTTCTGTAGGGTTGGATTTATAGATAGATATTGCTTAAATTGTGTTTCATCGTGGAATATCTTATTTTCTCTATCTATGCTGTTTGAAGGTTTTGTTGGGTACAGTAATCTGGGCTGGCATCTGTGGTCTCTTAGTGTCTGAAGCACATCTGTCCAGGCCCATTGAGAAGTTGGGTGTAATTCTAATAGGTCTGCCTTTATATGTTAGTCTTTTTCCCTTGCAGCTTTTAATATTCTTTCTTTGTTCTGTACATTTAATATTTTGATTATTTTGTTCAG
Source organism: Peromyscus californicus insignis (assembly GCF_007827085.1). NCBI lineage: Eukaryota > Metazoa > Chordata > Mammalia > Rodentia > Cricetidae > Peromyscus > Peromyscus californicus. Next base: position 18,548,130 of record NW_026294391.1, on the reverse strand, counting down.
AAGGGACTTTCTTTTCTGGTCCCGTCTCTTTAGTGTTCTGAATGCTTCTTGTACCTTAGTATGCATCTCCTTTAGGTTAAGGAAATTTTCTTCTGTGATTTTGTTGAAAATATTTTCTATGCTTTTGCACTGAGATTCTTCTCCTTCCTCTATTCCTATTATTCTTAGATTTGATCTTTTCATAGTGTCCCAGATATCCTGGATGTTTTGTGCCAGGAGTTTATTTGATTTTAATATTTTCTTTGACCAATGTACATATTTCTTCTATAGTGTCTTCAGTGCCTGAGATTCTCTCTTCCATCTCCTGTATTCTGTTGGTGGTAAAGCTTATCTCTGAGTTTCTTGATTGAGTCCCTAAATTTTTACTGCCAGATCTCCCTCAATTTGGGTTTCCTTTATTGGTTCTATTTCTACTTTCCAGTCTTGAATGATTTTATTCATTTTATTTTATTAATTTCCTTCCACTGTTTGTATTTTCATAGATTTCTTTAAGGGATTTATCCATTTCCTCTTTAAAGACCTCTATCATATTCATAAAAGCTGTTTTAAGGTCTTTTTTCTTGGGCTTTAGCTATGCTGGAATATTCAGGGCTTGCTGTGGTAGGGTTGCTGGTGCTCTAGTGGAGACATATTGACATATTGTTCTGCCTACTATTGATTGTGTTTTGATGCTGGTGTCTTGGCATCTAGGATTGGGAAGACAGGTAAAATGTGTTTGGCTATTCATTCAGACTTGAGACTTTGGAATGAGGATGGGTTCAGGGCAGTGATGGCACTTTCCAAGAGGGAGGAAAGCTGCAATCTTCTTAGTCCCCTACTGTCCTGGCAGGAGTCCTGGTTGATTTCTTAACCTTCTCTTTGGTAGTTCCTTTTGGTTTTAAAATTAAAACTGTCCACTTTGAGATGGTGGATTCCATGTAGTTTTGAAAATGGGGAGAGATGCCATGGACCTGTCACCTAGGTTCTCCTTGTAGCACCATAACAACAGTATCACATCAGATTATTGATGTGGATAGAGGTCACACACATGGCATTTCCATCCCTACAAGGACTCCACGTCTCTTTTGTTCTCTCATAGACCCCTTTCTATCTACTACCACCACCACACCTCAAGTCCTGCCCTCATTTCTGTAACTGTATTGTTCCAAGAATAGTATGTGAGTGGGATAATACAGAATGAGAATCTTTAAGGTGGGTTTTCCCCATGATAGATAATTGTCTGGAGATGTATCTGGATTTTGCATTATCCACTGTGGGCAGTGCCACTCCTGGACAGGTAGTCCTGGGTTGTATAAGAAGCAAACAAGCTGAACAAGCCATGAGAAGTAAGCCAGTAAGCAGTGTTCTTCACTGGTTCTGCTCAGTTTCTTGCTTCTGGTTCCATCCTTGAACTCTTAACTGTGAATGGGATATTGTAAGCCGAATAAATCTTTTTCTTTTTACCCCTCAGACTGCTTTTGATCATGGCGTTTTATCACAGCAATTGAAAGCAAACTAGCACACTGGCTAAAGCACCTTAGGGCCTTCTTTTGTGTCTTCAACTCGTAGGATTTTGCTCTTTGCATGGATAGAGAAGGAAGAAGATGACAGCAGGTTCTCAACTAGTCAGATTCTGTCCTGGAATGTGTCTGGTTTGCTGTTTTCTTTTTCATATATTGCAGCCTTCTGAAACAGTGCTGTGGAGTATGATATTAGTACCTGAGTCTGCCTTCCTTTTGAAAAATGAGTTTTTTTGGGGGTGTTCTCAGTTGGCACTTTCAATATCAAGTAGACAAAACCCTGAAAAGCTGGTTAGCATATGGGCAGCTGGTATTTAGACATAAACTAGTCAGGGCTGGCTTACAGTTACTTTTCTTGTGTAATGTATCTGTGTGGCAACAGTGCTTTGCCAGGAGCACAAACAAGCACCTAAAAAGTTAACACTCTGCACTCCATAAAAATGCTGCATTTTCCCCTGCTGGATTTCATTGTGTTATTTTAGCTTCTGTTTGATGGCACTACTTCTGTCTTCCTTTTGAACAGATAAAAAATTCAAAACTTCATTAGATCATAAAACTGTTAATCAATTATCAAGCATTTAGATTAGCATTTAACTGCAGAGGGTTCCCTGAGTGAAGTCTGTTTTACTTTTTCAGCTACTAGTTTTCAGTAGAGAAGGTTTACTATATTGGAAAGAAGGCTTCTGTTACTTTAATGAGTTATGGTCTGAAGGCTGGGATATAGCTCAGTGGTAGCATGCTTGCTTAACATGTATGAGGGCTTGGATTCTAGTGCCCCACCCCACCACTTCCTCAAAAAAATGTTATTGTCCAGAAGAAAGGGCTGGCTCATTAAAAGCAGCCTCTCCTGAAGCTGAAGCTGATCAAGATATATTGGAATGCAAAGCATGACTAGTATCTGGCTGAGCAACTCAAAAAACCTTTGGAGCAGGTTAGTGTGCATGAAAAGGTTTATGAAGGTTGTCAAGAAACAAACAAACAAAAAAAAACCCTCCGGGTAACTTCCCAGCAGCATATCAGCTAAAGCTGTAAATGGAACATTTAATGAACTTTTTCTTTTCTTTTTCTATTTTCTGCTTTTAAGAACTGTCTTTTAGAGCTGGGGATATAGTGCAATGGGGTCCTGTTGTCAGTCCTATTGGGGCTGGCCTAGCATGTACTTACTCCTGGAATCAAATCTAGTCCCTGGAATTGATTCTCAGCACTGCAGTAAAATGAACGAATCGATGGATAAAGAAGGCTCATCACTCTTCTTTGTATTTTGACTGGACAGTAGGTACAATGTACTGCTTTCTGATTCCCAAACCACCTATGGGAACTTTCTGTCTGGGTTCTGTCTAGCTCCTTGCTGATTCTGTGTAGCATGTGAGGATTCATTCATTCTTATTGCCATCCCTTTGAAAGCTTGCCTTAAACTGAGTGTGCAGATACAACTTTTTCTCTTGTTATACAGTGTTCCTCTCATCACCTGCCACATTTTATTATTATGAAGACAGTCCTCTTGAATTCCAGTTCTAAAGGTGGTTGAATTTGACCCACAAGAGACAATGATTATAGTTCCAAAATCTTAAAGCCAAAGGAGGTCTTGAAAATAGTATAGGTTGAATTTATCACTTTTGGGGTAGGGAAACTGAGGCCCAGGAAATGCCACAAGTTTTATAACTTTGATAAAAGTAGAAATTTACCAGCTTTTCAATCAGTGGCAGGAAGCCCGTGCAAGCTTTCAGATTTGCAGTTTGTGCTGTCCTCCAGTGTGTGATCTTCTTGCCTCAGTTTCTGGGATGCCAGGATTACAGGGCGTGAATTCTGCAACTTTTTGACAGTAGATGATACAGATCTACCATTTGCCTCACTCTATATGTTTGGCATACAAGTTAAAACAATCTACAAGATTTACTGTCTAAGCTGGGCAGGTGGTACACACCTGTAATCCCAGTACTTGGGAGGTGAAAACACAAGGATCACAAGTCTAAGGCCATCCTGAGTTCCAGAGTGAGTTCAAGGCCAACTTGTGCTACTACATGTATCTCAAAATAAAAAGAAAAACTTAGTGTACTTCTCAGTGAGATTGTAGATTTTTTTAAAAGAAAACTTGTTTTTATATGTTTCTTGGGTATAACAAACTCAGCTGGTAAGAGGGTGCCAGTCATTCCTGCTGGACGTAGGAGGATCCTATGTGGGAGGGTCATGAATACCAAATCTACCTGCCAAGCAGTGGGAGGGGTGACCAAGTACCACAATAGTTAGCAGTAAACAGAAGTCTTTCTAAAACAAATATATATTTTTACAGTGCTAGTGATAGGACCTAGTGTTTCCCACATGTAAGGCAAGTACTCTACACTGAGCCCCATTCCTGCCTAGCAGAGGTTTGTTTTCTCACGATAAATACACAGTTGAAATTCTGGAAGCTAGATATCCCAAATCAATGTCAGCAGGGCCATACCCTTTCTGGACACTCTAATGAAGGTCCTTTCTGCCTCTTTCAGTTTCTTGTAGACCTAGGCATCCTTTAGTTTGTGGCTCCTTTACTCTAGTCTCCACCTCTATCATGCATCCACCATGCATTTATGTCTGAGTTCCCCTCTTATAGCAATTTTGGATGACCTCATCTGAACTAATTATGTCTGTAATGATCCTATGTCCAAATAAGGCTAACTTCACATGTTTTGGGGCAGAGGCTTCAACATACCTCCCCCCTTCTCTCTTTATTTTACAACATATCTTTTTTCAGTGACATAATTAAGCTTATAGCAGAAATAATAAATTTTCTTTTTTCTTGAGATAAAATCTCCATCCAGAAAAATGTTTACAACATGAATATAGATCTTGATGAATTTGTACAGAGTGAACACACTTGTAATCTTCACCCATATGAAGGAATGGAGGAGATGATCTGTTAACCCCTTGTTCCTGATCCTACCTAACACCTTTTAAGGAATTCCTCTGTTGGAATATTTTCTCAATGTTCTTCTAGTATGGTTGGTGCTTTTTAGACTTTAATCTGACACTTTGCTTACATGTAAACATGGGGATGCATTGTTTTCGTCTTTTTGCCTTTCTCTGCAAACTTGTGCCCATCATAAACTAAACTGAGTCTTAATTCAGTTACAGGCTGGCTGATGAATAACTTGGGCTTTAACTAATGTAAGAGGAAGTAGGGTGCAAGTTAGACTAGTTACACTAATACTCAATGATGAAGGTGTCATACTGTGAACCAGAATCAGCATTTTCACTTTGTAACCTTGATGGCTTCCTGGTACTCTATTTATTGTAAAGCATATTGTTACAGAACAAATTGCATTTTGAGTATGAATAATTAGATTGACACTAGAGACTCTGTAATATGTTTATCAAATAATCTACAATAAAACCATTTATATCCTAAATTCAAAAAGGTCACTCCTATCTGTCATTGTCACCTTGGATTCTGATAGACCTTGGTTATGTTTCTGTTGTGTCTTCTCTCTAAAACGGATAGACTGTGTGGATGGTGGGAGCTCATATCCAGTTCCATTCCCATGTCACAGTCTTGAGACCTGAGTTTAAATGGGAAAGACTCTGACTTACTGGTAGGAGTTTATTGCTCTGCATTTTCTTCCACTTGAAAGACATACATTCTTTTTCTCCTGTTCTTGTGGAAGTCTCGTACACATATTAACTGTCATAGTAAGTCACTTATCTTTATGATCTTTGTTTTATTTTCCTATAGAATTGAGAGAAAAATTCTTGGTCAACTGTCATATTTAAATTTTGAGGGGGTTTCTTTTGTTTTTTTGAGATAGTGTCTTACTATGTATCCCATGCTGGCCTTGAACTTACAGTCTTCTTGCCTCAGACTACTGATGCTGATGTGAGCTACCACATTGGGCTGAAAAAAATTTATAGTCTATCATGAAAACAATCTGTATTCCATTTTGAACATTGATAAATACTCCCAAATATTTCCATATTAATCCTAGCAGATGAATGTGTAGTTTTTTTTTTTTTTTTTTTTTTTTGGTTTTTCGAGACAGGGTTTCTCTGTGTAGCTTTGCGCCTTTCCTGGGACTCACTTGGTAGCCCAGGCTGGCCTCGAACTCACAGAGATCCGCCGGCCTCTGCCTCCCGAGTACTGGGATTAAAGGCGTGCGCCACCACCGCCCGGCGAATGTGTAGTTTTGCATGAAAAATTTGTTCATAAAAGGATACAAAATAAGATATGGCTGTTTCCAGATTAGAAAAAAATGAAAAAGAACCAGAAATGCCTTTGAAGCTTCAACTTTGTTATGTCAAGAATTTTAAGCCTAGAAGAAAAGATGGCTCTATTCTTGATTCACATAAGCGTGAGGTAGGTGTGTGTGTGTGTGTGTGTGTGTGTGTGTGTGTGTGTGTGTGTGTGTGTTTTGAGGGGGTTGCCCCTTTGCTTTACAAATTCACATCCATCATAAACTAAGTACATCCCACTTAAGAGTTATAACCCAGGCTGTACCATTTGGGGAAGTAGAGGTAGATTACTCAGCAAGTTCTGCCATCCCAGTGGAAGGAAGGTCACCTGCTTCCCAAGAAGCACAGCTGAAACTTCAAATTGTTCATCTTTGTTTAGCTGAGGCTGAGATGCTACCTATCAGAAAAATTAAGTCATTTAAAATTTATATACTTAAACAGGTTTCTTTAAAAAAAAAAAGTCATTTTACACATATGTGTGCAAGTGGGGGTGGAGTGCTCACAGAGGCCAAAAGAGGGTGTTGGATCTTCTAGAGCTGGAGTTACAGGTAGTTGTGAACCACTTGAAGCAGGTGCTGGCAATCAGACTCAGGCCTCTGCAAAAGCAATAAGCACTCCTAACTGCTGACCCATCTCTTTAGCCACAGTTTTTGTTTAGTATCTACCCAAACTGTGGATGAACTTAGAAGAAATAAACATATCATTAAGGAATTAAGATTTTTCCGTAGGAGAGTTGGCAGCTGAACAAGTCAGCATAGGGTGTCTGGTTTTTGTTTAGTCTTGGTTTGTGTGGCATAAATTTTAAGTACCTTACTGTGTTTTAAGTGACAGAGAAGAGTTATAGCTTAGACAATAGTTAGGATATTTTGGTTTGATTCTCGTATCATTTTGGCCTGGATAAATAATACTGTTGAGGTGAAAACTGTGTTAGCTTCCTTGAAACAAACAATCAAACCTTGCCCTCATGTATTCCTATTGCTCTTAAAGCAATTGAACTCAAACCTGTTAACTCTCTTACTGCCTACCCCATGATATATTTTTAAGTTCATTACAATTGACCTCTGTATCCATTGATTCCATAGTCACTGGATGTAACCAACCATGAATCACAAATATTTTGGAGAAGAAAATTTGTGTTGAACATGTACAAACTTTTCCCTCTTGTTATTAGTTAAACAACATAGTGTAACAACTATGTACATGGTACTTACATTGTATTAGATATTATTGGTGATTCGGAGATGGGTTAAAGTATATGGAAGGCACGAATAGACTGTATGAATGCACTGTGCCATAGTATACAAGGGACATGATGATCCTCAGACCTTGGTGTCCACAGAGGATCCTAGGAACACTTCCCCCTCCATTGGATAGCAGAGACAGCTATACATTTCCTTGTTAGCAAGAAATACAGGCATTGGATGAAAATAGAAATGTAATAATGCCATTGTAGGTGGTAGATGTAGGGTAAATTTAGTCTACTTTTATTCCTACTTATTTATTAGTGGTGCTGAGGAGACCCTACAGCCTCATCCATGTTCAGCACACACTTAACTGAACGTGTCTTAACTCTTAAAGAAAGCAAAGAAAAATCTTGCTGGTTTTGCTTTTTTTCTCAGCCACAATAATAGATTTTACTCTTTCATAGTTCTTCCTGATTATAAAAGCAAGCAAAGTTTTACCATGTAGAACTATTCTCATTTGTGTTAGTTTTTTTTTAAAGGTATTTAAGCCAGGCTTAGTGGTGCATGCCTTTAATCTCAGTTCTTGGGAGGTGGAGGCAGGAGATTCAAAAATTCAAAGTCAACCTCAGTGACACAGTGAGTTCCAGTTAATCTAGACTACGTGAGACCCTGTCTCCAAAATGTAAAAAATAAAGTATCAAAAATGAATATATAAGCTGGGCATGGTGCATACCTGTAATATCAGCACTTTAGAGGCTAAGGTGAGAGGATCAGGAGTTTGAGGCCAGCCTCGGCTACAGAGTGATACCTTGACCCCCAATAAACAAACATAAATCATTAAGTAAATGGAGTTAAGAACCATTTGAAACATCAATGTTTTCTGGGAAGAGCTTTTTTGTTTGTTTTATTTTTCGAGACAGGGTTTCTCTGTGTAGCTTTGTGCCTTTCCTGGAACTCACTCTGTAGCCCAGGCTGGCCTTGAACTCACAGAGATCCGCCTGCCTCTGCCTCCTGAGTGCTGATATTAAAGGCATGTGCCACCACCGCCCGGCGGGAAAAGCTATTTTAACTACCTTGCTTCTGGCTCTTCAAGCAGATACTGGGAATCCTGGACCAGAAAGTTTCCTGGAATCTCAGTTTTCCCAGTGGCTTTGTCTAGACCCATGGCCATGCCACATCTGGACCTATAGCCCTTCATGTCTTCCCTGTTGCCAAGTAGTTGCTGCATCCATGGGCATCCTGTCTTAGTTCAAGGCCAGCACAAAGAGATGGCCCCAGACATCTCTGCCCTTTGATTGCAGAGACTAAGGCTCTGCTCTGAAGTTTCCAGCTGTTTTCTGCTCTTCTCTGCCTAGTGGACACTCTCTCCCTGCAAGGGATTCAGACACTGGAAAGCACAGGGCTGGGAGCTACCACAGAGAATTTAATATTAGTGATGAGGGAGGGAAAGGGAAGACTTCCAAAAGACACAATCAAGGATCACAGGGAAGGAACTTGGACATGAATCAAGCTCCAGGGAAAGGTCAACTGTGGAGAATCATGAACCTTGAATCGTAAATCCGGGACAAAGAAAATAGAAGGGAAAAATAAGGTTCACCTTTTTTTCCCTTTATAAACATTCTATTAAGGGACTTGAGCACCTTGGGGTGCTGGGTTCCTGCATGGATGCCAACAAAAATACCATGGGTATTTATATCTGAGAAGTTTTGAATTAGCCAAATGAGCCATATGTGATTTTATGGTTCTTTAACTTATTATTTTTTTAATTTTGTATTACTGGGATTGAAAGTAAGGTAAGGCGTCTAGTAGTGAGCCATAACCCTAGCCATCACCCCCTTTTAAGATAATTCCTCCCTATATACCCCATGTTGGCCTCAACCTCATGATCTTCCTGCCTTAGCAGTCCAAGTGTGGAATGACAGCCATATACCACTATGCCATAGTACTGTTTTTATGGGGTGGAATGGAATGGAGGAACCACTTCTTTTGAAAAGCAATGTAGACATTTGAGAACAGTCTACCTCTTAAAATCTAAATTGTTAGCTCAAGACACCTGGTACCCCCTAAAGAGAGGATCATGCCATTGCCCTGAGGTTGTGTATGTTGTACTCCCAGCCCCTTACTTGCGTCCACCCTTCCAAACCCATAAACATGTGCAAGAACTTTTTCTTTTAATGTTTGTTTTTGACAGCAAGCATCACCAAAAGGTTTTTCCAAAGACTAAAAGATAGTCTTTGTGATTAGCAAGAACATCATACTGTATTCAAGAGAAAGAGGAAGGTTGGGGGTGGTGGTGCCTGAGTTCACTTCAAGGGAAGTCACTGTAACTCGGTTCCCCCTCCCTCTTTCCTTCTTACGTGCACAGCCACAGTGCATTCAATTGTTTAAGAGCAACACATCCTTTGAACTAGCCCTAGGATGGGAATGTCCATTAAAAATAAACAGCCATGTGTCCCGAGCAGCTGGGACTCTGTGTTCTAACACCCAGCAGTTCCGTTTCCTGTCTCTTGATTGTGTATCTGTTCTTCCAGATTGCCTTTGTGCTTTGAAAACTGCAGGTTTCAGTAATCCTAGTAATCTCCATGTAAGCAAGTGTTTAAAAGACCTGACTCCTCTTTACCTAGAGATCTGTGAGAACTGCCTAGGAGCAGATAAGCGTTGTTGCTAGATGGATGGGACGCCTGCTTGGCATCTAGATATTTGGAAAACCTACTTGAACAGCTATGGTGGTGTGGTGGGTTTTTCTTTCTTTCTTTCTTTCTTTCTTTCTTTCTTTCTTTCTTTCTTTTTTTTTTTTTGTGTGTGTGTGTGTGTGTGTGTGCTCGCTCTCCGATTCATCCTAAGATGAATGCTGGGCTGTAGTCAGGAACTTTACTTATCTTTGCTGATTCTTTTCCTCTTCTTTCAGCCTTTCCAGAAATGGTGTCTATTGTATGGTGAGGGCCATCTGTACAAGAGGGGGGAAAAACAAAATATAAAATTTGGTCTTTGTCTTTAGAAAGATGCTGGTTGTGTTTTGTCGCTGTGACAGACTATCTGATAAAAATAACTCAGTGGAGCAAAGATTGATTTTGGCTCCCGGTTTCAGAGGTTACAGTTCATGGTTAGCTGGCTCCGTTGTTTCTGGGTCTCTGTTAAGGCAGGACATTATGGCAAAAGGGTATGGTGGAGCAGAACTATTCACCTCACAGTAGCCAGAAAGTAGAGAAAGGGGCACAGGATCAGGGACATGATACATCCATCTAGGGTATGACCTCCTTTCTCCAACTACACCTCACCTCCCAGTAATGACATCACATTATGAACTCACCAATGGCTTATTTTATGGTTAGGTCACAACCCTCATGACCTAGTTACCTCTCAGTTGCTCCATCAGGTGGGACCAAGCCTCAATACATAAGGACCGGGGTCCTTTAGGCTGAATGTGTACAAGCCAGAGTAGTGTACATTTCAGTGATGAGTGGACAGTGGACCCATCATTATTGGGATGGGTGACAGCAGGATGAATGGTGACTAGAATATCAAGGCCAATTTTGCTTGGAAATGGTAGAACAATGTTAAATATGATGGCCCCACCTGGCCTGTCCAAGCATATGCATTCTGCTACAGACCAGAAGGAGGATGATTTGTGTGACCCAGGTGGCTCCCTGCTTCCTTCCATGGTGCATAGGAAGTGACTTGGCTTTGGTTTTCTGTTCCACATGAGCCATTCTGGTTATCTCTAGTATATCATTTAACATAGTGGTTCTCTATTGTATCCCTCTGGAGACATGTGGCAATGTCTGGAGAGTACATAGTAGTATGCAGCTGTTGAAGCTGGTGATACTGCTAAACAGCCTATAAAGTATAAGACATCTGTTCTGCCCAAAGCAAAGAATGACCTGGCCCCAAATGTTATCAGTGCTGAGGTTGAGAAGTTTGTTTTAAAGTAAGGTATTCTGTTTGGCTATCCAAATCCACCCCCCCCCCCAATTTTTACTGATCAAATATTTGGATAAAATAGCCAATGTTGAGTTATTACAGACAATACTGGTTTAAACATTCTTCTGATTGTCTTTGGTTAACATACTGTTATGATTTAGATCTTAAAGGCCCTTGAGGTCCCTGTATTTAAAGGTGCTGGTCTGAGGTACTGTTAGGAGATGGTCGAACCTCTAGGAAGTGGCACCTATTAATAGGAAGATAGGCCATTGAGGGTGTGCCCTTGAAGGGATTGTTGATACCCCAGGCTGTGCCTCTTTCACTTTTTGACTGCCTTGAGATGAACAGATGTGCTCTACCAAGTGCTTCTGCTGCCCTGTTTACTGCCTTGTCACAAGCTCAGAAGCAGCCTTTCAAATAACTATAAAACCAATATATGTTTATTTCTTTAAGTTGGTTCTCCTAGGCAATTTGTCATAGCTTCAGAAAGCTGACTAACACACATCTATACACATATCTGCTATTCTCCTGTGTGTTATATATCAGGCCATTGAGCTGTGTATGTCAAAATGATTTTGTTTCTTTAAAGAGTTGCATGTGCTTTTTTCCCTGTAGACACCATGATCCTAGCACCATTCTGAAGCTGGCACTTGCCCTGCATTGCTAGCAGCATAGGCTGATGCTGCACAGCTGAGCACCTAAAGACAGGAACCATTTTCTTTCTGGGTTTGACCAGGGAGCAGAGGCACTGAGTGAGGGTTCTGTGGCATGGCAATTTTAAAAGCATTAGAAGCTGATGTGCCTGGGAGAAGGGTCACAGGCAGATGGTGGGTCTTGGGCTGGTTATCCCTTAACTAATTTGGATTGCTGATGGTTGTTAACATAGCGCTGCTTGTCAAGGTGAAGGTGTAGAGCAGTGGAGTATGAAAACAGGGTGGCGCCTTCTGGGACTCTCTTCATATCTATACAACACCCCATGTGACTGTGACATGACCTCTCCCATCTGTTGTATCACCTCTGCCTTTAATCCTTAGCAGCTTCCTCTTTTGACCTAATGAATGGAGATCCTTGAGAACAGTTTTCCTGATCCATGCACAGGCTCTGAGGGCCAGCTGGTGAGATATGCATGTATTCTTTTCTGTTCCTTGCTTGATTGTAAATACAGGATATTTAGACCATGACATATTAGCTGATCCTCTCCTCCTCCACAGTCTTTCTATGTAGCTCATGCTGGTCTCAGATATGCTATGTAGCATGTAACTCAGCTGGCCTCTAACTCCCAATACAACTGCCTCAACATTTTGAGTGTAGGGATTACAGGTGATCTCCATCACACCCAACAAAATTGTATATTGGCTCTGTGTCAGACAAGATATATAGAAGATTCTTTAGTTTTCTTATATCAATCACTAAGTATGGAAATCAGGTCCTTGCCTATGCTAAACAAGTGCTCCACCACTGAGCCAGCCCCACCCCCAGCTATTAGGTACCATTTAATTCATGGGGGAAATGTGACCTGGTTTCTATACAATTTGCTTAGGCTAAACTTGTAAGTCACCCCATTTACAAATTGAAACTTTTTGTGTTTTCTGTAATGCTGTACATAAAACTTACTGTTTAAACAATACAAATGTATAGGATAACTGGAGTTTTTCTTTCTAATCTTCTTACATACAAGGGCTTAGAAAACATTTCACCTAAGTAACTTTGGAGTAATGGCTAGTGGAGAGATCTCCCTTTCCACTAAGCTTCCAATGTTCTCATATTATCATCAAGATCTGTATAAGTTGCCACTGAACCGGAGAGTGGGGCTGTCTGAACTTCATTTCTTTTTCTTCTTCCTCCCTCTTCACACCCCTCCTTTTGGTTATGGAGATAGGGTCTCGTGTAGCTCAAGATGGCCTGAAACTCACTAGCTGAGGATTACTTTGAACTGCTTGCTATCCTCTTGCCTCCACCTCCCAAGTATTGGGATTGTGGGCATACTCCAGAAGCCCAGCTCCCAGTCCCAATCAACCATAAGTAGATTGTAACAATAATAGTAATTTGTGAATAAATTTGTATAATACTTGGAGTTTGTAACATATTTCCATCTTTATCTCATTTGTATCCTTGTAGTTGACCTAGGGTGGGTTTTTTTGTTTGTTTGGTTTTGTTTGTTTGATTGTTTGTTTGTTTTTTTGGAGGCAGGGTCTGTGTATCACACACATACTTGTGTAAGATGCCCTTGAACTGATCCTTCTGCCTTCACCTCCCAAGTGCTGTGCCACTACACCTGGCTTTAATCCCAATCTGACAAACAGATTGTAACAATAACAGTAATCTGTTAAAATACTTGTATTAGGAATTTGCAACATATCTTCATTTTTATCTCACTTTTATCTTCCTGGTTGTCTTAGGGTCTTTTCTTTTTTTTCCCATTCCCCCTCATTTCCCTTCTTCTCTACTCTTCCTTTCCCTTCCTTCCTTTCCCTCTTTTCCTTTCCTTATAATTTCCCCTTTCCCTTAACTTTCCTCCCCTCCCCCTTTATCTTCCTTTTCCCTTCCTCTCCCCCTTCCTTTCTTTTTTAAGGTAGGATTTGTGTAGCTCAGGTTGGTCTTGAATAAAATAATGTAGTTTAGAATGACCTTGGACTCTGGATCCTCTTGCATACAACCTCCTCGGTGTTTGGGATTATGGGTATTTGCTACCATGTCTAGCTGTCCTGATGGTATTTTGTTTGCTTGCTTTTATTGTTTTGCTTTGTTGAGGCTGACCTGGAGCTCCCAGTTCTCCTACATCAGACTCCCAAGTGGCTGAGATTACAGCAGTTCATCACCAAACCCAATTTAGATAACCATACAGTTAGTTTTTGGATGACCAAACTGAGAGCAAGGAAAAATAAGTAATTTTTTCCAAATCCTGTACAGACAAGTCTTAAGTCTCATATCTCTCCTCGATGTTTTATAAACCTTCCATCACACAAACCTTTTCCCACCTTGCTACCTGGTTTTTCCTCCTCTGTGCCATCAGGGCTGTCTATCTGGTAATACATTTTCCTCACAACTTTATTAGTCAGTTTTGGGTAACAAACTACACAGCAATTAGAATAAAGAATGCTTAATGTAAATCAGAATTTGGTGAATTGGCTGTTGTTTTCTGTCTTGTCTCTTTATAAAAACAAACTAGAGTAGCTGCCTTAGAGACCAGAGGTATTGCAAAACAAGACTTATTTATTCTATGCCTGTGGCTCTTGATGAAAAAATTTCTCCTGTTCATGCACCTGTAGTCACAGCTTCTCAGGATGCTGAAGCAGGAGATTGCTTGAGTATGGTAGTTTGGAGCTAGTATTAATACCATAGGGAGGACTCATCACTTAAAAACTGCACAGAATCATTAGCAACAGGCTATTGTTTATTTTTGACTTGGCATTAACTAATAATTACTACAGGTAAAAAGAACTCAAATGTGAATAACATATAAAGAAGGCGGTATCTCCTGGGTCAGGATATGTACAAAAAAATCTGTCTCCTCCAGCCCCCAAAGCTTAGCCGTTCATCTCAGTGGTGTGTGTGTGTGCGCATGCATGTGTGCTTGCGTTGAGAGAGACTGAGACTGTATTTATGTCTGACTATCTGTCTCCCTTGAAACTCACTAGCAAACTGGCTGGGATGCCCGTGAAACTCACTAGAAAACCATCTGAAAGTTGTTGCTAAAACTCCCTGGGAAACTGCTGGGGGTTGGGGTGAAGTGATGGCACCTTTGAGGCTACTGTCATTAGGTGTACCACAGACCACCATGTCCCACGGGACAGGCAGAGAGGAAAGCTTGTGAGATAAGGAAGGGAAACCGGTCTTCCCTTTGTGCCCCTCTGGTGCCCTCTGCTGACAGTACTGAACAAGTGCTAGCTGTGGCTTCAGGAGAGATGGTCCCAGGGTGGGGTGATGTTTCAGAGCCTGTGCATTACAGTCATTGAGATGTGCGACTTGGCTTTGGGGCTTTGGAGGGTCAGGTCAGGATGGTTCTAGATTTCTTTCTTTTTCCAGCACTGCCTCAGCCCTGTAGATAGGCTCTTTTTTTTTTTCCTATTTTCTTAAGTTTGAAGTTGAGGCAATGCATTGCCAGCTCGTGGTACTTTGCTAATTGGCAGTGCTTGGGATATGCTGTTTTTAAATCCTTTATCTCTGCAGAAATATAATTTTCTTCAGAAAATTGTTTTCTGGATTTATTAGTTCTCTTCATGGGTGTCTCTTAGGGAGATTGTAGTTGGCATTGTCTGGTCTTGATAGAGATTTACCAGGTACCAGAGTTTTCAGGCCTTCACCCCATCTGGAGAAGAGGCCCACAGTGCTAGGCGTTCTGCCCATTGCCATGAAAGCTGTGAGCTCTTGCCACAGAATGTAAATGGCTCCCTGGCTCCCAGTCTATCTGACCTGGCTGCTGAGGTTGCCTCTCTACCTTATAAAAATTTGACCCAATATGTGGTTCTCACAGTCAGAGGAGCAGTCAGCTCCTTTTTGTTCACTAATAGCTGTCTACGCAGCCCCTGGATCCTGTGCTTGCCTTGGGAGACTGAGGCCCCATGGGCACCTCTCCTTCACATTTTGGTGGCTACATGCCTCTGCCCTTGCACAGAACTTGTCACCAACCCATCATCTTCCTTGTAAACATTTCATTTACCTGTCTCTGTCTGTCACCCCATCCAGTCTTTATCTGCCTTTTTGTGTCTTAGCGTCAAATACAACCTGGCCCTTATTTCAGGGAGGATGAAAGGATTGCTAGACCTCTATATTCTTTTTCCCTGAAGTCCCACCTTAATGACATTTTCTAACCTGTTAAACACCCCACTCCAGACCTGAGTCAAGCTTCCTTTCTGAAGGAACTGAGACCAGACAGAATGAGTAAGGGACTTAAGAAGACTGAGGAGAAGTCATTATTCTCCTGTCTAACAAAAGGCATGGTCTGGTCATGCATTTTAGGTTATTCACTGGAAGGTGAAATATAATTACAGCTGATAACCTGCATGTGTGACTCATATAGTGAAGTATGATTTCAGGCTCAAAAAATAGCAAAGTTGCTCTTCCCTGTTTCATTCTGATGACTGGTTATGGGGGATGTTTCATTTCCCAAGCTCAGAATTTTACTTCAACGTGAATAGCAGAGCTAGATTTTCTTCTTCCACCACCAGAGAGTCCTGCTTACCTTAGTTGTCTTCACCTTGTAAAGACCTCTTGCCCTCTGTCAGGAGCACTGTAAAGGCTTTAGGGGTGGGTATTATCAGGGCTGCACTGGCTTCTTGCACCCCACTTAACACAAGGTCTCACTATAGCCTAGGTTGTCCTCAAACTTGCAATTCTCCTACTTCACCTCCCACCCCCACCCGCAGTGCCAGGATTTCAGGTGTCCACCACCATGCCTGGATCTTGCTGCTTTATTCTTTTTGCTGAAGAAATTTGTTTTAATTCTAGCTGCAAGGTTAATCATCCTGAAGCAGTTATTTTCATCATAAGTTCACACTGGACTTCTTTGCCCCCTCCCCCTCACCCACTTCCACTACCCGAAGAACAGTGCCCACATTCTGCTTCACGGTCAAGTTCTCAGTCTTCTCCCTTTCTGCCCTTGTCCTCCCACACTCCTGTGTATTCTTTACTCTCTTTCCCCTGACTCATCCCTCTGGCATGCCTCCATTTCCTGCCTACATGTTTCTTCATATCAAGACTTCCATGGAATGTCCTCCCTAATCCTGCTGTCTTCCTTTCAAGTTGCCCTACATAACACTTTGTTTGTAGAGCCTTTACATCTCCACTCTGAAGCTGAGGTGGACATGGCCCTTCATATTTCAATTGTACTAGACTGTTTTGTCTACAGTGCACCTGATTCTCTGTAGAATTCACATTCTTTTACCTTTCCAAGACTTCATTCTTGACTGTAAGGGTCTACTGTATTGACATTGATAGTTACAACACACACACTCTGACTTTTCCTTACAAACACAAGACTACAGTGTAACAAGCATCATGTAGCAATTCTGTGTTTTCTATGTTTATTTGTTTGTTTGAGACAAAGTCTCACTGTGTACCTCAGGCTGGCCACAAATCGTTCCATCTCAAACTCCTGAGTGCTGAGATCACAGATGTGTACCACCCATGCCTGGCTCACTGTTAGCCACAGTCATTATTCTTTGAAAATTGGTGCCAATTTTAGGCATGTTCTCTATAGAATGGAAATTAACAAAACATTTTCTTTTTTAAATTTTCACATCTCTCTTTTATTATACTGATTTGGGAAAAGATGTCATTCTGTGATGTGTAAAGTGAATATCAGTACTCACATGGCAAGGCCAGGCAACTGAACCTGATTCATGAGGCATGATGAAATATTGTGTGCTTATGTTATCAAGTGACATTTCACTGCTGCATAGCAAGGCAGATGATACACAACAGGAGGCACTCCTGGTCCTTTGAAGCCAAGGAATTTATCCCAATTTGGTGTGAGGAATGGTTTATTTTCTCTTGACTGAATGCAGTACTATTTCAGCTACCACTAGAAACCTCAGAAGGGATTTTGTGTATTATTAAATATAGCATATAAGCTTGATTCAGGATTGATTCCAGCCTTCTAGAACCAGCTCCTCTAGAGTCAGGGAGGGAATTATTTTTCAAAAATCACTATGCAGGACACTTTCATCTTCCATTGGAATGACCACAGTCCCCAGTTACTCAATTGCAGTAGAACATAGTGAATGAAAAAGAAGGACATCGGAGCCGGGCGGTGGTGGCGCACGCCTTTAATCCCAGCACTCGGGAGGCAGAGCCAGGCGGATCTCTGTGAGTTCGAGGCCAGCCTGGGCTACCAAGTGAGTTCCAGGAGAGGCGCAAAGCTACACAGAGAAACCCTGTCTCGAAAAACCAAAAAAAAAAAAAAAGAAGGACATCGGGGCTGGAGAGATGGCTCAGCAGTTAAAAGCACCAGCAGCTCTTCCAGAGGACCTGGGTTCAATTACCAGCACCCATATGACAGCTCACACCTGTCTGTAAACTCTAGTTCCAGGGGACCTCAACACCCTCACACAGACATATATTTTGACAAAATACCAATGTCCATAAAATAAGTAAATCTTAAAAAAAAGAAAAATAAGGACATGATGGCTCCAAGGTAAGATTGAGAAGGTTTATTGTAGCTATGAGGGGGAGAACAGCCAGAGGCATCTGGAAGAGTCCAGACTGAACATGGCCAGCAGACTGAACCAGGCCATGAGAGGGGAGAGGAGGGGGAGAATGAGAGAGGAAGAGAAGAGAGGAAACAGCCAAGAGAGAAACCAAGACCCAAGAGAGTGTGTGGGAGCCAAGAGGGCTCATAGCCAAAATGGCTTGGTTTTATAGGAAAAGAGAAACAGAGGAAAGGGAAGTGAAGCTCGGGGCCTGGAGAGATTTAGGGTAGGGGCAGGGGTATGCCAGCCAGGATGACTCTGTAACAGGTACTTGTAATGCTGAGAGATGCTGGGAGAACCTGGCAGCCAGTATCCTCTTTGAAATGTTAAATAGACATTTCAGCCATTTGTTCAGGCTTTCTTTGAGACTTAACACAAAGGACAAGCTCCAGGGACAAAAAAAAAAAGGCTCTGGTTTCTCTTTGGGCATGCCCCATCATGGTTCTTCTCTGTCCTTTTTCCAAGCAGCTCCTTAGTAAACAATGCACTAAGACAAACTATAATTACTGCCTCTTGATTCTTCTGGATAAGAGGAGCATTTCCTGGGTTTGGACAAAGGACTTAACACCCGAGAGGTGCTATTCTGGCAAATTTTGTGAGGGGAGTGGGTTCAGGGGTCAAAATACTAAAATGAAAATGAGAGCCACTTATCCCTTTTTCAAACTACCACTTAATATCCTGAAGATGTAATCAGCGTGACAGGTGTTGGAGAAAAGTATAGGAGACATGAATACAAGGGAAAGTGTGTTTGGGGTAGTAGTATGCTTGCTTGCCTTTACTTCTTGGCCTTGCCCCAAGTAGCCACAATTTTCACAGCTTCACACATAGGTCTCTTCATCCCCCAGGAACTGCATGGGTTTGATGGGCCTAACCTACTATCTAATGTTTTCCCTCTTTGAAGAAATCTCTCAGATCAAAGAGGGGAAAGGTGTCCTTGTTACAGCTCATGGCAACAGCCTTTAGGGTATCTCAAGTGTCTGGTGGGTCTTTTTCAAGAGGCCATTGTGGAGCTAAAGCTTTCAGCTAGTATTGCCACCATCTGTAAATCAGATAAGAGCCTAAAGTTCTGACAGTAGTGTCCTTCAGACTCTCATAAGAGGGTAGCTGATCCTCAATGAAGTCTGAATACCTGTGATCCTTACTGATGTGGAAGGATAATCAGGCACCTTTGGTGGTGATGGAATGTCATAGGAGCACCCTCAGATTGTTACCTATGCTTCACCATGCTTGGCAGCAGTTTCTACCTTATTGAGGCCAGACTCCCATAGTGCTACTCATTGAGGTGCTAGGTCCTCTCTACTGGCAGCCACACTGTTCAGATGATCAGATTGTTCTTTTCTGCACTGAGGTGAAACATACCAAATTGTTTCTTCTGCACTGAGGTGAAACATACCAAATTGCGTCTTGGTACTGAAGCTATTCTCCAGGTTCTGGGCACTCTCACCATGCTGGATCAGCACCAGATTGTAAGCTGTAGTGGCAGCAGGCTGGGAATATAGTGGCCAGATTTTTGTTTTCTGATTACATTCCTCCTGCCTACATAAATATCTCTTGTCAGGGGAGCAATGAAAAGGAAAATACCATGGTATCTCCTAAATGCAAATATATTTTCCCTGGAAAATAGAGATGGGGCATAGCTGGGGAAGGCAGATGGGTTCTTTGTAGACAAGAAATAGCAGGTATTATCATCCTTCTTTGAGAAGGTGGAAGGACTTAGATGAGATCACTTTGATAAAATATCCCAGAACTTATTATATAAGCATTTATGGGAACAGGATGGAAAACCTACTCTTAAAACCCACTCACCATAGCTGAGTCAGACACAGGTAATACGTCATTCTGAGGAAGTACTACTCTAAAAACTGTCTTGGCCGGGCATCGTGGCATACTTAATGATTCCAACTCTTGGGGGTTGTCTTAGTTAGGGTTTCTGTTGCTGCAACAAAACACCATGACCAAAGCAACTTGAGGAGGAAAGGGTTTATTTGGCTTATACTCGCACATTGCTGTTCATCATTGAAGAAAGTTAGGACAGAAACTCAAAGGGGGCAGGATACTGGAGGCAGGAGCTGATGTAGAGCCCATGAAGGGATGCTGCTTACTAGCTTGCTCCCCATGTCTTGCTCAGCCTGCTTTCTTATAGAACCCAGGACCATCAGCCCAGGGGTGGCCCACCCACAGTGGGCTGGGCCCTCCCACATCAATCACTAATTAAGAAAATGTCTTATAGAGGCATTTTCTCAATTGAGATTCCCTCCTTTCAGTGTGTCAAGTTGACATAAAACTAACCAGCACAAGAGTGTGGTATACTTTGTGAGACCCAGTTTCAGAAAACCTGGGACTGGAGATATTTATAGAGCACTTGGCTTGCATGCATAAAGCCTTGGGTTCAATTTCTAGCACAATAACCCTGTCACCATGACTTTGCTAAAGATTTTCTTAATGTTAGTAGCATTAAAATTTTTTAGGGTCAGGGATGTATTTTAAAGTTTAGCCTCTGAATTTTACACTAGGACAGAATAGTTTTCTTCCTTTTATTTATTGAAGAACACACAACTTTTTATTGTGTGAAAATGTATCCAACATAAAATTGAGCTTTGTAAAAGCATGTTGAAATGTAGATTCAGTGGCCATTAGGTATATTTCACACTGTTGTTACAACCATCACCAGTGTCTGTATGTTGACAGCCTTCCATCCTCTCATACTGAAACTCTGGCCCCATTAAGCCATTAAGTGCTAATTCTCTATTCTTCCTTCTTTTCCCTGCCCTTGGAAACCACCATTCTGCTTCTGGTTTTAGGTACTTAGACACCTCATATAAATGGAGTTACATGCTTAAAAAAATCTGGTATATGTCATACAGTATAATGTCAAAATTATTCTTATTGTAATATATAATAGAACATCATTTGGGGAGCATGAGGATAGTGGGGATGGAAACTCAGACCTTATGCATGCCATGCAGGTACCTTGCCTCTGAGCTATATCTCAATCCCACTTTTTTTAAAAAAAAGGCTGGATAGCATGTCATTGTATATGTATACATTTTACTTATGTGTTCACCTGTTAATGGACATTTGGGTTGTTTGCATCTAGAATGCACAACTATTTAGTAGCAAGGCTCCAAATAGTTTCTGTTTCTCAGCCCACCATCCAGGGACCCAGATTCCTACCAGATTGAAGGGTCTGATGTTGAGATTCTTCTACCAGCTGGCTTCAGGGGAGTGATCCCAGCTACAGTCTTGTATTCCTGGGTTTTGGCTTGTCTTCTCATCCATCACTGTTAGCAGTCCAGGATCTGTTCTTGATGTTCATTCTTCCTCCTTATCTATCCTTTCCCCATGGTCTGTGTTATATCTAAGTTGCCTCCGTTGGTACCCCCAACCTCACATTCAGGCTTTAAATACACCCTGTTTCTAGTCACTCCACATGTAGGATGCCTTTCCTTGGGTCCTACCATTAGACAGCCAGTTGCCCACATGCTTTTTGACCTGGGTACTCCTAAGTCTTTCACATGAGATTTGTCAAAACCTAGTTTCTTTTAGATGTCGTGTGCATTTTGGCTGTGCATTTATGCCAGAGGGTATGGTCTTAAGTCAGGTATAAATTAAGTATGTTTGTTATGACATTAGGATAAAATTGTCTAGACTTGCTGGGCGTGGTGGCACATATCTTTAATTCTATCACTTGAGAGGCAGAGGCAGGTGGATCTCTATGAGTTTGAGGCCAGCATTGTCTATAAAGCAAGGCCAGTCAGAGCAATACAGTGAGATCCTGTCTCAAAAAACAAAAAAAAAAGTTATTTGGACTTTTGAAGTGAATTATTTATTGGATGGACTACTTCCTGTTTTTGCTAAGAGTGTTTGCTTGAACCTTGAGCTTCATGCATGAAAACAAATGTTTCACCATTAAACTATTTCCCTAACCCATTTTTTAAAAAAATTCAAATTTCATTTGTTATTTCATTCATTCATTCGTGTGTGTGTGTGTGTGTGTGTGTGTGTGTGTGTGTGTGTGTGTGTGTGTGTGTAAAAGTAACTGGATAACTTGCAGGAGTCAGTTATATTGCCTCTCTCTTTTTACCATATGGGTCCTGGGGATCAAAATCTGTTCATCAGGCTTGACAGCAAGCACATTTGTCTTCTGAACTATCTTACTGTCCCCAGCACATTTTTGTTTTTTGTTTGGGAGCAAGGGCTGGTAAGTTACTGCTTAAGCCTCCTGAGTACCTGAAATTATAGACTTGCCCCTTTAGGACAAGCTAGGAGTACTATTTTAATTTTGTATATGATACTGACCTACAGTGGATAATTGCCTTTTTAGCATAAAACTTCAATTCTCCTAGGGACTTGGTAGAGAGTTTAGTAAACTGTGTAAATATGTTTATTTATTTAATTATTTAGAGACAGAGTCTCATTTTCTTGCTCTGGCTGGCCTAAAACTCACTTGTTTCAGTCTCTTCAGTGTTGTTATAAAAGGTGTGCACCACTCAAAATATGAGACAAAAGATCCCGAATTTGAGACCAGCCTGGGGTATATAATGAGACCTTGTCTCAAAACAAACAAGTCAACTAACAGATTGTGTACTGAGTACCACTAGTCATTTGTTTGATGGTGCAAAGAACACTGGGGTTCTTTGCAACTTCTTGTTTCTTTTCAGGAGTTTTGGGGAGGAGGGTGTAATAAGCAAAGTAGAAAATATATTTGGCTTTGTGGGCCTAAAAGTCAGTGGTCCTTCGTGGCACTATCTAAATGTGTATTTATGTTCTGGTAAGTTTTATTAATAGGTAACAAGGACAGTAAAGTCCCCTGGCTGGATTTTGTTTGGCCAGTGACGATTTGCTAGCCAACCACTTGTGCAGAAGATAAGTATATGTATGGATCTGTAGTTAATTGCTGGCCTAACTAGGTTTTAGTTACTACTAAATGGTATAAGTACTAGATCAAATAACAATGATCTGTGTTGTATTTAAGGTAGGAGCTATAAAAGGTGATATTCAAACTTTGTACATGTATGCCTTTTTTTCCCCCTGTGCTGAGGATGGAGCCAATGGCCTTACACATGCCAGGCAAGTGCTCTACTACTAAGTCTATACCCCCTTAGTGCAGGATATTCTTAGCACTGATTAATGAATTTCTTAATATGAATAGCATGACATAATCTGATTAGGACTGTGGTAAAGATATAGGTATTAACAAGCATATGGAGAATTCAGAATCTTTATGAACTGCCTCTGAGAAGTGAAATCTTATTTTTTTTTTAAAAAAAGAACTGATATTTTCTCAAAAATATTAAATATAATTACCATAGGACCCATCATTTCTTCTTGTAGGTATACCCAACAGAAATGAATATATGTCCACATAAAACCTGGTATACCAATATTTATAGAAGCATTATTCATAATCACTAAAAATAGAAACAACTTAAATGACTATCAGCTGATAAATCTATAAACAAAATGTGCTTTGTTCATATCATAGATTATTTAGTCATAAAATTTAATGAAGTAATGACATGCTATAACACAGATGCATATGGAAAGTATTATGCTAAATTACAGAAACTAAACATTAAAAGGTCACAAGCAGGGAAATTTGTAGACTAGAGAGTGTATGTGATAGTTGCAGTGTAGCCCTGAGATCCCAGCTACTCTGCAATCTGAGGCAGAAGGATCATAAGTTCAAGGCCTGCCTGCTCTATAAAAGTAAATCCTAGGCTACCCTGGACTACATAGTGGGATCCTTTCTCAGTGAATGAATGAGTAATGAATGGATAGTACTGAGGACACAGCTCAGTGGGGCTGGGTTCATTCTCTCATGCTGGAAGAAAAGGAAAGAAAGTGATTAGGACTATTATAACCATACTGCTTAATGATCAATGGTTTCTCTTGGGGCCAAGGAAATGTTCTGAAATTGATGGTGACTATGCAACTCTGAATGAACTAAAAGCTGTAAAAAACATATGGCTTTTATAAGTGGATGTATGGAATTTGAAATATATCTAAAAAATGTTACTAAAACAAGGTGCAGGATTAATGTATGAGAAATAATTAGTAGATAGTAAGAATGATCCAAAATATTGTTCAGATGAAGGAATTCCAGAATATTAATCTGGTTTTGGATCCTTTGTTTTTGATTATATGGGTTTCTGAGTCTTCCCATTCCTCCTTCAGTGAACTTGTGTACTGGGGGACTAATCAGGATGAGGGATGCAGATTAAGAAGCATCATTGTATGGGTCCTTTTACTCCTAGGTAATCCTAAAATTGTAACCTGCTTGAACCCTGTACATGTTATATTCCCAGCTGCATTGGAGGAACTTGCTATGGCTCATGGATGTTCATGGAACCCCCTTCTGTGTTACAGATTGAAGAAGGAAGCAAAGCTGCAGCAGTCGACAAGCTACTAGCTGGAGATGAGATCGTGGGTATCAATGATGTGAATCTCTCAGGGTTCAGACAAGAAGCAATTTGCCTGGTGAAAGGCTCCCACAAGACCCTGAAGCTTGTGGTCAAAAGGTGAGATATGTGCCTCTTTTTTGTTCACCAAGACAAACAAGGAGGAGAATGTTAAAATTACAAGCCTGTGTGGCTTTTCTATATGTTAGAGATTTCAATATGCCTATGAACTTACAGTTAGAGTTTTCTCTCACTAGTTTCTGGAGACTGTCCCAGGATCCCCCTTTCGGATACCAGAATCTGTACATGCTTCAGGCCTTTCTAGAAAATGCTATCATATTTGTTTATAACCTAGGCACATCCTCTCACATGCTATAAATACTCTCTAAAGTAGCCTCAACTTTTAAGTCTCCATGACAAAAATACCTGACAGTAACAACATAAAGGAGGAATGATTTCTTTTTGGCTCAAGGTCTCAAGAGATTGGTGCCCATCACAGTAGAGAAGGAATGGGTTTTATAGTGATAAAAGTATTCTGCAGATTCCTCCTTCACATTTTTGCTGACCACGAAGCGGAAGAGATGAACCAGAACTAGAGTTGAGCTAAAACTGTCAAAGGCTTGTTGTCCTCAGTAACCTTCCAATAGCCAGAACCCACCTCCCAAAGTTGCCACTACCTTCAAAACATAAGCCTATGGAGGACATTCTACTCCCAGTGAGGGGATATGTTGATTATTGTTCATAGAAGGTGGTGGGCTACTTGTTTTGATTCTTATGCATGAAAGAGAGTACTTGCATCACAGATACTTGGGGGGCAAACTGCCTGTGCCTATAAATTAGACTGAGGGTAGGAGGTTAGATGATTCTAAGAAAATTAAATTAGGAACATGATGGTTTTATGTATAGGATAAAAACAGTACTCCCGGGTTGGAGAGATGGCTTAGTGGTTAAGAGCACTGGCTGCTGCTTTTCCAGAGGTCCTGAGTTTAAGTCCCAGCAACCACATGATGGCTCACAACCATCTGTATTGAGATCTGGTGCCCTCTTCTGGTCTGCAGGCATACATGCAGACAGAACAATGTGTACATAATAAAGAAATCTTAAAACAAAACAAAATAAAAAAACACACACAAAAAAAAACCAGTACTCTTAGGTTCCATGAGAAAGATTGTACTCTATTGTTTTCAGAGATTACAGGCATGCGCCTCTGAGCCTGGCTACATGTCTTATTTGATAGAATCAGTAAAGTCATTGATTTAATTAAAAAGTTAAGCTGTGTGTGGTAGTGCATGACTTCGATCCCAGTATATGAGAAGCAGAAACAGATGGATTGCTGTGAGTTCAAGGCCAATAAGGCCTTGAACATATAATTATGAATAATTAGGACCTGTCTCAAAAAATGTTAAGTCAAGCAGTTACTTCAGATTTTAGCACACATTGAAAAACATACTTCTAAGGAACACATCCCTGCTTTTGAATGCCTTTTGTTTATGTTTTGGCAATGGTAGGGATCAAACCCAGAACCTGATATATGCTAAGCAAGTACTCTACCACTGAACTGCAGCACTGTCAGTCCTAAACACTCTTTTAATTAGTCTTTATAGCTCAGAAGATACAATTTCACAATGATAGTTTCTGATCTGTTTGAGGAAGTTGGAATGAGTTATCATCAATGTATAATCCCTTGATTACCTCAAGAACCCTCAGAAGGAAATTGTCTTGCTTATGATTACTATTACTGTGATGAAACACCATGACCAAAGCAACTTGGGGAGGAATGTGTTTATTTGGCTTACATTTCCACGTCACTGTTCATCACTGAAGGAAGTCAGGACAAGAACTCAAATAGGGCAGGAACCTGGAGGCAGGAGCTGATGCAGAGGCCATGGAGAGGTGCTGCTTACTGGCTTGCTCCCCATGGCTTACTCAGTCTGCTTTTTTATCAACCCAGGACCACAAGCCCAGGGATGGCACCACCCACAATTGACTGGGCCCTCCCCCATCAATCACTGATCAAGAAAATGCCCTACAGCCAGAATTTATGGAGGCATTTTCTCAATTGAGATTCCCTCCTTTCACATAGCTAATTTGTATCAAGTTGACATAAAACTATCCAGTACAGAAGTCCTTTGTTGTCATGAGATGCAGTTATTCTTAGTCAAGTGATGGTCATGAGAGGATTCGAATTCTAGACTAGGAGTCATACATCGCCTCAGATAATTGTCACTGCCTCCTAAACCTCACTCCCTGGTTCAGAGGGGCTAGAATGCTCACTCTTTGACTTACTTGACTTTTGAATGAGGAAGATACAAATTTCAAATCCCTACAACAACTTTGAGCATCTGAATTCTGAGCAGAAGATTTTTTGGGTTTTTTTTCCCTTGAGACAGAGTCTCTCTCTGTAGCCCTGGCCAGCCTTGAATTTATGGTGTAGAACAGATGACCTTGAACTCAAAGAGATCCAACTACCTCTGCCTTCAGTGTGCTGGTATTAAAGGCACACAGCACCACACCAAGCCTAGCAAGGGAATGTTTGCGTTAGAAGATATGTACAGAAATACAAAACAGATTTCTCAGTCCACTTCTTTTTGGTATCAAACCTAGTTTAGGGTGTTTATTTTGTTTGGGGGAGTATGAGTGTGTGTGTGTGTGTGTGTGTGTGTGTGTGTGTCTGTCTGTCTGTCTGTCTCTGTCCATGGATTTGGTGGGAGAAAAGTAGTTTTACTGTTTACTTTGCATTTCTGTAGTTATGAGGTAAAGTGGACATTGCTACATATATGTGTAGATGTAATTCAATGTAGATGTAGCCAACGGTTTTATCAGACAAGAAACACAGAGCCAATTCAGAGAAGAAAGCCAAGAGGTCAGAGCCAAAAGCCTCACCCTTCCTGATTCAGGGATCCTCCTCAGCCCAGAGAGCTCTCCGAAAAAGAGCCCTACTTCCTGTGTGTCTGTCTCTCTATAGTCTCCTTGTTCTGGCTTCTCATTGGTTGAAAACCCAATCATGTGACTGCCTCGTCACTGCCTGTATGTACCGCCCTCCAGGTCCTTAAAGGCGTACACCACCACTGCCACGCACTTGCTATGGCTCTAATAGCTCTGACCCCAGGCAACTTTATTTATACCACCACATTTCCCCTTTTCTAATTTAATAAAAAGGAAAAAAAAGAAAAAGGTTATAACTAACAAAAGAAAAACTACATACAAAAGTACAATAACTATACACAATATATACAAGTAATAAATGTCTAAATAATTTCTAGTCCATTCTTCTTGGCTGTGTATATATGGCTTCATCTCAGCATCCCGTTCTTCTCCACATCCCTCTGTCAAATGCCATATTCTGTAGATCTCTGAAGGGTTTGAAGATGACCTGTCTAAAATATATCTGCTCAATATTTAAAACATATCTAATATGACTACAAGTTCCATTGTAATGTCGAACTACTAACTTTCATTTCTTTATATCCTAATAGTTGGTAATAATAACATTCAAGGATCAGAAAATTGCATTGTTAAATGAACGGTATAAGTACAATTAGAAATATACATATAGCATTTTCTAACAATATCAATTCCAATATATATAACTTGTATACAATATAAAACAATCCAATCTAATGTAAAATACTTAAAACTAGTAATTGTCTTTTTCTTCTTCTTTCTTTCTTTCTTTTTAACAAGAACCTTTAATCTCCTTTGCTTAGCCTTTTTACTAACCCTTGAAAACAACTTGTAACCAACCCCCTAAACAATGAAAATTATCCCAGACCCAAAACCCATTAAAAAGACCAAAAAACCACCTGCCCCACACCACCTCTTTGGGAATGTGGGCGTCGTATTCTTAAAATTGCTTCCTGCTGGGTATGGGCGAAGTTATCTTTATCCTGAAAGAAAAATTTTAGGTTAATTGTCAAATTCTAGGAAAGGTAACCATATCCTTCATTATCCAGTCTGTGTATAATGCCAAAGTTCAGGGTTTATCTCAAGTCCTTATTCAAGTAGTCTTTGAGACTGGATCATCTCAGCTAGTCATCTCAAAATTACTCTGAGCACCTTGTAGTTCAAAGCTGATCTGTAGATGATGTTTGTCAGCTTAGTGATATTATTGTCCACGTGGAATTGTTGTTGTTGTGGGGCCCCAACTTCTTCCTGGAGACTTCAGTTGATGTTAGGCCTGGCCGTGATTTTTTGCAGAAAACCATACGCCGTTTCACTCTGTTTCCTTGGATAGATGATTTGTCCCTTTTCTTCAGTTGCCTCATTTTCAATTTTCCTCTCTGTCCTTCTGGACCTATACATTCGAGCCATCTTGCACTCTGTTTCACCTGAGATAATGTCCCAATACCTAACAGTTGAACGTTTACCTCCTGAAGAGGCCAAGTTGGATGCCAAAATTCTGGTGCAATTATGGTAACATCCGCACCTGTGTCTACCAGACCAGACAACAAAACATCATTTATTTTTATCGATAATTTTGGTCTTTGTTCATTAATAGAAGTTTGCCAAAAAATTTTCTTTATGTTTTCTCCTGAATTTTCTATTCATCATCCTGACCAGCATGACTTATTCCAATAGGCATTTGGTTATTTAATTGCTCTGAGTAGGAGTTTCCTCTACGACTGCAGGAAAGGTTTGAACTGGATTTGCTATTGGGGCCTGCATGAGGCCCCTCTGGGAGTTTCCCGAAGACTGAGGCAAAGGATTATCCTGTCTGTCCCTTGTTGATCTACATTCGTTGGTCCAGTGTTTTCCCTTACCACACCTTCTGCATACTCCAGAAGGAAGGGGCATTCTGTTGCCATTGTTCCTTGAGGAAACATTGTTTCTAGGAATGACCTGTTTACAGTCCCTTTTCAAATGTCCTTGCCTTCCACATCCAAAACATCTAACATTCCTCAAACCTCTTGAAATTGCTTCTCCTACCCATGTATCATCATGCTCATGAGTTTCAACATTAACCGTGTCTCTAATCCAATCTTCCAAAGGTGCAGATCTTGCCTTTAATGGCCTGATTATTGTTTTGCATGCTGCATTCGCATTCTCAAAGGCCAAAGTTTCAATTATTATCTTACCAGCTTCTGAATCCGGGACCATTCTCTTTACTGCTGAAGCCAGTCTTTGTAAAAAATCTTTGAAAGATTCTTTTGGGCCTTGTACAACCTTTGTAAATGACTCAGTTTTTTTTTCCTGGTTCCTCAACTCTGTCCCATGCATTCAAGGCTGCTGTTCGACATAAAATTAGGGTTTGGACATCATATAAACATTGTGCTGGTGCTGAAGCATATTGACCTTCTCCAATAAGCTGATCCTGGCAGACTTGTATTCCTTTATCCCTCCACTGTTTTTCTATGTTTTTAGCTTCATCCTTGAACCAAGTTAGCCACTGAAGCCTTTGACTGGGTTCCAGAACAGCTTGTGCCAGCTCCCGCCAATCCTGTGGTACAATCCTATTATATGTTGACCAAGAGTTTAACATTTGCTTTACATATGGGGAATGCATGCCATAAGATACTATTGCCTCCTTAAACCTTCGTAAATCCAACATTTCGATTGGAGCCCAAATATTTTGTGTAGTCATTTGATCAGGCAACTGCTGTACGGTTACTGGACAAACTAAGGGTGACTGTTTGAAAACAGGCTTTCTTTCTGTAACCCTATGATCCAATCTTGAAGCAACTTCACTGTTAGTTTCTTCTGTCTGAGTTTTTACAGGTGTATCAAGTTTTTCTAAAGCTGTCACCCTGGCACTTAAATTGACTATCTTCTTAAATAGTAAAATAAGAATAAACATAGTAATAAAATGCATAATTCTATCAACATTAATCTTCTCATATAGCTGTTCCATTGTTAGACTGTCTAAAATTGCAAACAAAGCCCAGTTTTCTTCCAATGAACACAGAAAACCCATTCATTTTTTTTTTAAATGTGGAAAAAAATTTCTCTGTTAAATAGTTTCCTTTAAAATATTGGATAACTAAGTCCTCGTAGAACAGTACAAATCCGAGGGAATTTCAAAACAGCCACCTAGTGTCCGAGGTGTGAATCCAGCTCAGCAGTTAAACGGTTTTTAACGGATTCTTGTCACGTTGGGCGCCAAATGTAGATGTAATTCAATGTAGATGTAGCCAACGGTTTTATCAGACAAGAAACACAGAGCCGATTCAGAGAAGAAAGCCAAGAGGTCATAGCCAAAAGCCTCACCCTTCCTGATTCAGGGATCCTCCTCAGCCCAGAGAGCTCTCCGAAAAAGAGCCCTACTTCCTGTGTGTCTGTCTCTCTATAGTCTCCTTGTTCTGGCTTCTCATTGGTTGAAAACCCAATCATGTGACTGCCTTGTCACTGCCTGTATGTACCGCCCTCCAGGTCCTTAAAGGCATACACCACCACTGCCACGCACTTGCTATGGCTCTAATAGCTCTGACCCCAGGCAACTTTATTTATACCACCACATATATGTCTTAATGTGCTTGGTATAATTTATTTTTAAACTAGAATTATATATCTAAGGATATCAATATATGGACTAAAGCCTGTTTAAATTTGTCATTGCCATATAGGAAGCAAAGAAAGGAGGCCATAGAGCATTTACTGGCTTGTGTAGCCAAAAAGACACATAAAAGATTTGAGTAAGAGGAATTAAACTTTTGTCTTAAAGAACTGATGGAAGCCACTATGGAGAACTCCTGTTTTGTATTCTGCATGTTTCCTTTAAATGAGGAGTATAGACAATTATCTGCTTTAGATAAAATTGAATAGTTTAAGTAGCAAGATTTTAAAATAAAGCAGTTTATTCAAGTTTTTATTTGAAACATACTTTTGTTTTTTTGAATTTTTGAGATTTTGTTTGTTTGTTTTTTTTCTGTGTAACTGACTTGGTTGTCCTGGAATTCGTTCTAAAGACCAGGCTGGCCTTGAACTCACAGAGATCAACACACAACGAACTCACAGAGATCAACACACAACCTGTCTCTGCCTCCTGAGTACTGCAATTAAAGGTGTGTACCACCACCACCCAGCTTGAAACATACTTTTTTGTATTTTTATTTACTTATTTTTTCATTAAGAAATTTTCCATTCATCCTACATATCAGTCACAGATTCCCCTGTCCTCCCTCCTCCCCCCCAACCCCCTCAAACCACCCCCCATTCCCATCTCCTCCAAGACAAGGTCTCCCATGTGGAGTCAGCAGAGCCTGGCACATTCAGCTGAGGCAGGTCTAAGCCCCTCCTCCCTGTGCCAAGGCTACACAGTGTCTTAACCATAGGCACTAGGTTCCTAAAAGCCGGCTCATGCACTAGAGACAGGTCCCAGTCCCACTGCCTGAGGGCCCCACAAACAGTTCAAGCTAAACAACTGTCTCACTTATCCATAGGGCCTAGTCCAGTACCATGGGGGCTCCTCAGCTATTGGTCCACAGTTCATGTCTTTCCAATCGTTTAGCTAGTTGTCTGTGTACTTTTTCCAATCATGGTATCCTGGAGCTCCAACTGAGACTCGGTCAAGGATCTCTGCTTCTGCTTCCATCAGTCACTGGATGAGTGTTCTATGATGACAATTAGGGTATTCAGGCATCCGATCACCAGAGTAGGTCAGCTCAGACACCCTCTCAACCCTTGCCAGTAGTCTATGGTGGAGTCATCATTGTGGATTCCTGGGGACCTCCTTAGCACTCTGCTTCTTCCTATTTCTGTGGTGTCTTCATTTATCATAGTATCTCTTTCCTTGTTCTCCCACTCTGTTCCTGATCCAGCTAGAACCTCCCGCTCCCCTAAGCTCTCTTTCCCCCGACTCTTGCCCTCCATTACCCTCCTCACCCCCAGTTTGCTCATGTAGATCTCATCCATTTCTTTGTCGCTGGGCCGTCCCTGTGTGTTTCCTAGGGTCCTCCTTATTAGCTAGCCTCCCAGGAGCTGTGGGTTGCAGTCTGGTTATCCTTTGCTTTACATCTAGTATCTGCTTATGAGTGAGCACATACCATGTTTGTCTTCCTGAGTCTGGGTTACCTCACTCAGGACGATATTTTCTAGTTCTATCCATTTGCCTGCGAACAATTACCTCATGATTTAATTGTTTTTATCTGCTGAGTAGTATTCCATTGTGTATATGTACCACACTTTTTTATCCATTCTTCAGTTGAGGGGCATCTAGATTGTTTCCAGGTTCTGGCTGTTACAAATAATGCTGCTATGAACTTAGTTGAGCATGTGTCCTTGTGGTATGATTGAGTGTTCCTTGGATATATATGCAAGAGTGGTATAGCTGGGTCTTGAGGTAGATTGATTCCCAATTTTCTAAGAAACCACCATACTGATTTCCACAGTGGTTGTACAAGTTTGCATTCCCACCAACAGTGTAGGAGTATTCCCCTTGCTCCACATCCTCTCCAACATAAGCTGTCTCCAGTGTTTTTGATTTTAGCCATTGTGACAGGTGTAAGATGCTATCTCAGAGTTGTTTGGATTTGCATTTCCCTGATGACTAAGAATGTTGAGCAATTCCTTAAATGTCTTTCAGCCATTTGAGCTTCCTCTGTTGAGAATTCTCTGTTTAGCTCTATAGCCCATTTTTAAAATTGGACTGTTGGGCATTTTGATGTCTAATTTCTTGAGTTCATTATATATTCTGGAGATCAGCCCTCTGTCAGATGAGGGGTTGGTGAAGATCTTTTTCCATTCTGTAGGCTGTCATTTGTCTTATTGACAGTGTCCTTGGCCCTACAAAAGCTTCTCAGTTTCAAGAGATCCCATTTATTTATTGTTTCTCTCAGTGTCCGTGATACTGGTGTTATATTTAGGAAGTGATAACCGGTGCCAATGCATTCTACTTCCTACTTTCTCTGCTATCAGTTTCCGAGTAACTGGATCTATGTTGAGGTCTTTGATCCACTTGGACTTGAGTTTTATGCATGGTGACAGATATGGATCTATTTACAATCTTCTACATGTTGGCCTCCAGTTATGCCAGCACCATTTGTTGAAGATTCTTTCTTTTTTCCATTCTACAGTTTTGGCTTCTTTGTCAAAAATTAGGTGTTCATACATGTGCAGATTAATGTCAGGGTCCATTGGTCCACATGTTATTTTTATGCCAGTACCAAGCTGTTTTTATTACTATAGCTCTATACTAGAGCTTGAAGTCAGGGATCGTGATGCCTCCAGAGGTTGTTTTATTGTTCAGGATTCTTTTAGCTATCCTGGGTTTTCTGTTTTTCCATATGAAGTTGAGTATTGTTCTTTCTAGGTCTGTGAAGAATTGTGTTGGGATTTTGATGGGGATTGCATTGAATCTGTAGATTGCTTTTGGTAAGATTGCCATTTTTACTATGTTAATCCTACCTATCCATGAGCATGGGAGATCTTTACATTTTCTGATATCTTCTTCAATTTCTTTCTTCAGACACTTAAAGTTCTTGTCATACAGGTCCTTCACTTGCTTAGTTAGAGTTACTCCAAGGTATTTTACATTATTTGTAGCTATTGTAAAGGGTGATGTTTCTCTGATTTCTTTCTAAGCCCTTTTATCATTTGTATATAGGAGGGCTACTGATTTTTTTTTTGAGTTAATCTTGTATCCTGCCACATTACTAAAGGTGTTTATCAGCTGTAGGAGTTCCTCAGTCGATTTTAGGGTCACTTATGTATACTGTCATATCATCTGCAAATAGTGAAAGTTTGACTTCTTTCCAATTTGTATCCCCTTGATCTCCTTTTGTTGTCTTATTGCTTTAGCTAGAACTTCAAGTACTATATTGAATAAATATGGGGAGAGTGGACAGCCTTGCCTCTTTCCTGATTTTAATGGAATTGCTTTGAGTTTCTCTCCATTTACTTTGATGTTAGCTGTTGGCTTGCTGTAATTGCCTTTATTATGTTTAGGTATGTTCCCTGTATTCCTGATCTCTCCAAGACCTTTATCATGAAGGGGTGATGGATTTTGTCACAGGCCTTTTCAGCATCTAATAAAATGATCGAGTGGTTTTTTTTTCTTTCAGTTTGTTTATATGGTGTACTACATTGACAGACTTTTGTATGTTGAACCAACCTTGCATCTCTGGATTGAAGCCTACTTGATCATGGTGGATAATTGTTTTGATGTGTTCTTGGAGTCTGTTTGCCAATATTTTATTGAGTATTTTTGTATCAATGTTCATGAGGGAGATTGTTCTGTAATTTTCTTTCTTTGTTGCATCTTTGTTTGGCTTGGGTATCAGAGTAACTGTAGCCTCATAGAAGGAGTTTGGTTTATGTTCCCTCTGTTTCTATTGTGTGAAACAATTTAAAGAGTATTAATATTAACTCTTCTTTGAAGATCTGGTGGAATTTTGTGTTGAAACCGTCTGGTCCTGGGCTTTTTTTGGTTGGGAGACTTTTAATGACTGTTTCTATTTCCTTAGGGGTTATTGTTCTATTTAAATAGTTTATCTGGTCTTGATTTAACTTAGGTATATGGTACCTATCCAGATAATTGTCCGTTTCTTTTAGATTTTCTAATTTTGTGGAGTTGAGGTTTTTGATGTGTGATCTGATGATTCTCTGCATTTCCTCGTTGTCAGTTGTTAATGTCTCCCTTTTCATTTCTGATTTTGCTAATTTGGATGTTCTCTCTCTGCCTTTTGGTTAGTCTGGATAAAGGCTTGTCTATCTTGTTGATTTTCTCAAAGAACCAACTCTTTGTTTCATTGATTCTTTGTTTCTATTTTATTGATTTCAGCTCTCAATTTGATAATTTCCTGGCGTCTATTTCTCCTGGATGAGTTTTCTTCTCTTGTTCTAGAGCTTTCAGTTGTGCTGTTAAGTTGCTAGTGTGAGATTTCTCCAACTTCTTTATGTGGGTATTTAGTGCTATGAATTTCCTTCTTAGCACTGCTTTCATAGTGTCCCATAAGTTTTGGTATGTAGTACCTTCATTTTCATTGATCTCTAGTAAGTCTTTAATTTCTTTCTTTATTTCTTCCTCGACCCATTGGTGATTCAGTTGAGCATTATTCAGTTTCCATGAGAGTGTAGGCTTTTTGTAATTTTTATTGTTGTTGAAATCTAACTGTAAACCATGGTGGTCTGATAGAATACAGGAGGTTATTTCAATTTTTTTTATCTGTTGAGATTTGCTTTGTGGCTGAGTATGTGGTTGATTTTGGAGAAGGTCTCATGGGGTACTGAGAAGAAGGTATATTCTTTTTTGTTAGGATGGAATGTTCTGTAGATATTGATTAAGTCCATTTGAGTCATAACATCAGTTAAGCCCCTTATTTCTCTGTTAAGTTTCGATTTGGCAGATCTGTCCAGTGATGAGAATGGGGTGTTGAAGTTTCCCACTATTAATGTGTGTGGTTTTATGTGTGATTTAGCTTTAGTAATATTTCTATTACATATGTGGGTGCCCTTGTGTTTGGGGCATAAATGTTCAGAATTGAA
This sequence comes from Peromyscus californicus insignis, assembly GCF_007827085.1. Lineage (NCBI taxonomy): Eukaryota > Metazoa > Chordata > Mammalia > Rodentia > Cricetidae > Peromyscus > Peromyscus californicus. The sequence continues at coordinate 18,512,314 of NW_026294391.1, read as the reverse complement.
ACTTCATCTTGGTGCATCTTCCCTGTGATGAGTATGTAATGTCCTTCTTGATCTCTTTTGATTGATTTTAGTTTGAAGTCTATTTTGTTGGATATTAGGATAGCTACACCAGCTTGCTTCTTAAGACCATTTGATTGGAAAGACTTTTCCTAGCCTTTTATTCTGAGGTAGTGTCTATCTTTGAAGTTGAAGTGTGTTTCTTGTATGCAGCAGAAAGAGGGGTCCTGCTTTCATATCCATTCTATTAGTCTGTGTCTTTTTATAGGTGAATTAAGTCCATTGATATTAAGGGATATTATTGACCACTGATTGTTAATTCCTGTTATCTTTTGGTGGTAGTGTGCGTGTATTTCTCTTTTTTTGGATTTACTGCAGTGGGGTTATCTATTGCCTGTTTTTTTCGTGGATGTATCTGACTTTCTTAGGTTGGAATTTTCCTTCTAGTACTTTCTGTAGGGCTGGATTTGTGTATAGGTGGTGTTTAAATCTGGTTTTTTCTTGGAATGTCTTGTTCACTCTGTCTATGATGATTGAAAGTTTTGCTCGGTGTATTAGTCTAGGCTGGCATCCATGGTCTCTTAGTGTCTGTATTACATCTGTCCAGGTCCTTCTGGCTTTCAATGTCTCCATTGAGAAGCAGGGTGTTATTCTGATGGGTTTGCCTTTATATGTCACTTGGTCTTTTTCTTTGCTGCTCTTAATATTCTTTCTTCATTCTGTATGTTGTTGTTTAATTATTATGTGGCGAGAGGACTTTTTTGGGGGGAGTCTAGTCTGTTTGATGTTCTATAGGTTTCTTGTATCTTCATAGGCATTTCCTTCTTTAAGTTGGAAATTTTTCCTCAATGATCTTGTTGAATATATTTTCTGTGCTTTTGAGTTGGTATTCTTCTCCTTCTTCTATCCTTATTAGTCTTAGGTTTGGCCTTTTCATGGTGTCCCAGATTTCCTGAACATTCTGTGTTATGACTTTTTTGGCTTTGGTATTTTCTTTGACTGACGATTCTATTTCTTCTATTGTATCCTCTACACCAGAGATTCTCTCTTCCATCTTTTGTATTCTGTTGATTATGCTTGCATCTGTGTTTCCTGTTCATTTACTCAGATTTTCTATTTCCAGAATTCCCTCTGTTTGTGTCTTCTTCATTGTTTCTATTTCCCTTTTCTGGTCTTGAACTATTTCCCTCATATGTTTAATTGCTTTTTCATGGTTTTCTTGGCTTTCTTTAAGGGATTTATTGATTTCTTCCAAATATTTTTTTTGTCTTTTCCTCTTTCTCTTTATTGATTTCTTCCAATTTTTTGTTTGCCTTTTCCTCCACTTCTTTAAGGGAATTTTTCATTTTGTCTTGAAAGGCCTCTAACATCTTCATGAAGGTATTTTTATGGTTACTTTCTTCTGCTTCTTCTACATTGTGATGTTCAGGTCTTGATGTTGTAGGAGGGCTAGGTTCTGGTGATGCCACATTGCTCCTTATGTTGTTGTATGTATTTTTGCATTGATATCTGCCCATCGCTTCCTCTAATAGGTATAAGAGGTACCTGTGTCTGAGCGAGTTGCTGTTGGTCCACTCTGTGCTTGTTGTGTCTGTGTCTCAGGGGGCCCCTCTGAGTCCAATCTTAACTATTGGTCTAATTGGAGCTGGGAGATTCTGTATCTCAGGGAGCTGCTCTTGGCTCAACCCAAGCTAGTTGATTCTGTGACTCACGGAGCCTCTCTTGGTCTTATCAGGGCTCTTGGTCCAGTCAGAGCTGACAGATGCTGTGTTTTTGGAAGCCTCTCTTGGTCCAATGAGAGGGGGCAGACTCTATGTCTCAGAAAGCCACTCTTGGTCTAATGAGGGCTGGCAGATTCCCTGTCTCAGGAAGTTACTCTTGGTCCAATGAGAGCTGGCAGTTTGGTTTCCATGCCTCAGGAAGTTACTGGTGTCTCAGGTGGGTGGGTATTGGGGCAGGGCATGTAGATTGCAGGGGGAGGGGGGAGGCGTTGGTTGGGCAGTGGGCTTCCTGCAAGAGTTTTCCTTGCTGGCCGGCAACTGGGGCAGATTTGGGTGGGGTTTCCCAGGGACTGGTTGTGTCCCAGGGCTTGGATCCTAGGGGCAGGACTCTGGGTATGAGAGGAGTCACTCACCTCTTGGACCAAGGACAGCTGGCAGTTTGGTATCCGTGCCTCAGGAAGTTACTGGGGTCTCAGCCAGATGGGTATTGGGGTAGGACATGTATATTGCGGGGTCCGGTTGGGTTTTTTTTTTTTGGGGGGGGGGGGACTTCCCACAAGAGTTTTCCCTGCTGGCTGGCAACTGAGGCAGAGTTGGGTGGGGGTTCCCAGGGACTCAAAACATACTTTTTTTATTATTATTTTTTTTTTTTTTTGGTTTTTCGAGACAGGGTTTCTCTGTGTAGCTTTGTGCCTTTCCTGGGACTCACTTGGTAGTCCAGGCTGGCCTCGAACTCACAGAGATCCGCCTGGCTCTGCCTCCCGAGTGCTGGGATTAAAGGCGTGCGCCACTACCGCCCGGCTTCAAAACATACTTTTAATAACATAGTATTTTAAATTTTTTGAAAATAATTTTATATGAATTGTAGGTAATAGAGGTAGATATTGTTCAAGTTTAACATGGAGCTGTTTACGGATGTAAAAGGAGTTTCTCAAGCTGGCAAATTAGTTAATATTAGGACTCATGTCTGTTTCTCAGTGCCTCGTGAATAATTACTGTTAATCTTAAAGATATACATAGTAAAGCCTTTTAATACTCCAGAGTAACAGGTCTTTGTTACAAATGCACCAATTGTTCTGAAAACTAGCATATATTCTTCTCTAAGTTTGAATCTCCCCACTGACAGTTTTCTTCATCTCCAGGCAACCACTTAATCTGCTTTCTGTCCTTGTGGATTAGTTAGCATTTACTAGTATTTTATATTGAGCTCCAACATGGAGCATGCCTTCTCACAAAAACTTCAAGTCCTGGGGTGCAGCTCCATAGTAAAACATGTGCTCAGCACTTAAGGCCCAAGTTTGATTCTGAGCACCCAAGGCAGAGTCTAGCTCACAAAAAGTCACTTTGAAAGTGACTTATAGCCTAAGCTGCAAACACATAAATATATGTTACCCTGCTAAACATTATGACCAAATAATAGACTATGTTGATCGATCCTTTGCCTTACTGCACCTCCCTACCTCAGGTGAGAGGTGGTGGTGACTGTTAACATTTGAATAGTAGTCCCTGCATAGACTCCCCTCCCCTTAATGACAGCTGCACCGTCCTTTTATTTCCTGTGCTCCTTTTATCTTAGTGTGTGGGACCAACCAACTGGGATGAGGTTTCAATAGGCTAGTTTCACAAAGGAGTGGAATCTTGTTTCACAAGGCCCCAGTAATCTTGTCCTCATTGAGAAGCAGTGTCCGGACAGTGATGCCTGAAGGGACATGGTGATATCTGATCCCCAGTGAAGATGATCCCCAGTGAAGATTCTTCCATAGACAAAAGAGAATGGCTACTTTTCTCAGGGGTAACTGAGGAAAAAAAGAACTTTAACTATTATCTCCAGCAAGAGCACATGTTCTTCTTCATGATGTCCAGGTGGCATTCGAGCTCATGAGCAGTAGGATGGGGGACTCTATAGGAGCCAGATTGGTGGGGCTGTGACAGGTTGGGTCCAGCATGCCTACCTGTTCTTTGGTTTCCAAGGTGTTTGGTATTTCATTGTGTCCCATTGCAATGAAAAGACAATGTATTCAATCAATATGCATTTAATTGTCTCCATATTGTCACCTGCTCTGTTCTCCTCCATGTAAAATTTTACAACTGGAGATCTCATGGGTAGGGCTGGCATGGATCTGGGCTATAGGATTTTCACAGAAGGCTACTAGTTTCATTGGGTGGCTGTATTGCTTTGAAAAAGCTGAGGAATGCAGAGGCCCAAGGATCTAGAGCGTTCAGTCTGGGCAACAGAGTGAGTTTAATGGCAGCCTGGGTAGTTAATTGACACACAGTTTCAAAAATAATAAACACAAAGAAGGACTGGGGATATAGCTCATTAATTAGTGCTTCTCTAGCATGTGTGAAGTCATGGGTTCAATTTCCAGTAATACAAAAACAAATCAAAATATACCCGTGAACCCTAGGGAACATTAAATATTTAAACATTAAATAATAAATAGGGAACTTTTAAATATTACACTGTAAATACATTTTCAATCTTTTTCCAAATTTACATTATAGTATTAGTTTTCTTTACAGTGAAGTACACTTACACCTTATTCTTAATCTCACTCTGGTAGTTTCTGGTGATACTGTCCTGGATTGCAAGTCATTTTGTTGGGGACAAGCCAGAATAGGGTTAATTCATGTTACTTGTCTCTGCTCGTAGCCACAAACTGTCTTGTGAATCTAATTATATCTGCTAAGCTTGCATTCAGGAGCAGATTAACACCAAAGAGGAGGCTTTTCTTTTGCTGGAGTCTGCAATGGTTAGGCAGCCTGTATTAGATGGTTGCATGTTTTGCAGAAAGCAGGCTTCAGATGCTGGACAGAGGTATTGCTTGCTGGGAACAAGTTTTATGCAACATGCATCCCTTCTCAGATGTGGTAGAGTTTCATTGCCTTCGGCTTCATACTGGTACCCTGTAGTGCTCTCCTCTGCACTGGCCTCATGGAACTGGCCTTGAGTGGGTGGCCGGAGGGCCCCACTGATGATTATTAGCATAGATGTTCCTGTGAGTATTTACAGTGGTATGGCAGGAGTGACGGTTTCGAGACAGCAGCTGGTTGTGTCTTTTCTCCTCTTCCTCCCTTTTCTTTCCTCTTCCTCCCTTTTCTTTCCTGTTGTCTTTCCTACATTCTAGAGAGCCTTTCCTTGCAGAATCCTCCCAGGATGGGGATTCTTGGTGTGTGTGTGTGGAAGGGGTGGTCCAAGGAGGGTTTCTTTGGGTGTCAAGTGAAATCCATGCTATAGGGTAATTTGCTCTTGTTTGCTCATTGCTGAGGGCATTGTTTCTATTGGTGAGCATTTGGGGGCATGCTACTATGCTTATTTCCTTGTTGAAGCAGAGATGTCGAAGTTTATGCCCTGATTTCTTTGTGCTTCTGAAAATACTGAAAGTATTTTCTTTATTAAAGTCAGGAAAAAAAGCAAAACCAAATAGTTCATAAGTGTTTTAGAGATTTTGGACTTGTATGTAGTTTACTCAGATGAATCTCTGTGAGACATTTCATTTTCTAGGTCAAAGTTAAGACTTTTGTTTTTCATTCTTTATTCATTGTTAAAAAAAAGGGAACTAAATCTTTATGAAGGCTGTGTCCATACTGTAACTAAGACATCAAATGATGTTTATAAAATTCAGTTTGGCAGAAGTATAGAGTAATGATTTCTAATGAGATAAAAAAATTACTTTGAAAACATTGATGGCTTTTAGTTTTCATTAGTTTTACTATTTTTAGTTATACAAAATAATAGATCTTATGACATTTTCTTGCATACAACTGTCGTTGTACTTTGACTTTTTCTGGTATTGGGGACTGAACCCAAGGCTTTGCTGATGCTAGGCAAGTATTTTAATATTGAGTTACATCCCAGACTCACTGTTTTTTAATATATTAAGAGACACCTATTTACTATATATATAAATATATATTATATATATATATATTAAGAAACACATTAAGAGAAACTGTTGATTTTGTTTATTTCAAGTTTCTGTAAATTGTATAACTAGCCTTACATGCTACAGATTATGTTCATTTTTAGATCTGAGGAATTAAGATGTAAACTGTAGCATTAACAATGCAGTTAATGTTTTTGTTGCTAGCCAAGTGCAATACCATAGAGTCATACCCTCACCTATATTTTATATATATATTTATATATATATAATATATATAATTTTTTTCTTTTTTTTAATTTATTTTGCAATACAATTCAGTTCTACATATCAGCCACGGATTCCCTTGTTCTCCCCGCTCCCGTCCCCCTCACCTTCCCCCCCCCCCCAGCCCGCCCCCCCCCCCCCCCCCCCCCCCCCCCCGTTCCCATCTCCTCCAGGGCAAAGCCTTCCCCACAGACTGAGGTCAACCTGGTAGACTCAGTCCAGGTAGGTCTAGTCCCCTCCTCCCAGGCCGAGCCAAACAATCCTGCATAGGCCCCAGGTTTCAAACAGCCAACTCATGCAATGAGCACAGGACCCGGTCCCACTGCCTGGATGCCTCCCAAACAGATCAAGCCAATCAGCTGTCTCACCCATTCAGAGGGCCTGATCCAGTGGGGATCCCTCAGCCATTGGTTCATAGTTCATGTGTTTCCATTCATTTGGCTATTTGTCCCTGTGCTTTATCCAACCTTGGTCTCAACAATTCTCGCCCATATAAACCCTCCTCATTCTCGCTAATTGGACTCCCAGAGATCCACCCAGGGCCTAGTCATGGATCTCTGCATCCAGATCCCTCAGTAGTTGGATGATGTTTCTAGCACAACAATTAGGGTGTTTGGCTATCCCATCACCAGAGTAGGTCAGTTCGGGCTGTCTCTCGACCATTGCCAGCAGTCTTTTGTGTGGGTATCTTTGTGGATTTCTGTGGGCCTCTCTAGCACTTTGCTTCTTCCTATTCTCATGTGGTCTTCATTTACCATGGTCTCCTATTCCTTGTTCTCCCTCTCTGTTGTTGATCCAGCTGGGATCTCCCGCTCCCTCAAGCTCTCTTTCCCTCGACCCTCGCCTTACACTACCCCCACTCATGTCCAGGCTGTTCATGTAGATCTCATTCCATTTCTCTGTCATTGGGCGATCCCTGTGCCTTTCTTGGGGTCCTGTTTTCCAGGTAGCCTCCCTGGTGATGTGAGTAGCAGACAAGTCATCCTTGTTTCATGTCTAGTATCCTGCTATGAGTGAGTACATACCATGTTTGTCTTTCTGAGTCTGGGTTACCTCACTCAGGATGATTTTTTCTAGATCCATCCATTTGTCTGCAAACCTCATGATGTCATTGTTTTTCTCTGCTGAGTAGTATTCTATTGTGTATATGTACCATATTTTGTTTATCCATTCTTCAGTTGAAGGGCATCTAGGTTGTTTCCATGTTCTGGCTATTACAAACAATGCTGATATGAACATAGCTGAACAAGTGCTCTTATGGTGTGGTTGAGCATTCCTTGGGTATATGCCCAAGAGTGGTATAGCTGGATCTTGGGGGAGATTGATTCCCAATTTTCTAAGAAAGCGCCATATTGATTTCCAAAGTGGTTGTACAAGCTTGCATTCCCACCAGCAGTGGAGGAGAGTTCCCCTAGCTCCACATCCTCTCCAGCATAAGGTGTCTTCAGTGTTTTTGATCTTAGCCATTCTGACAGGCGTAAGGTGGTATCTCAGAGTTGTTTTGATTTGCATTTCCCTGATGATTAGGGATGTTGACCTCAACATAAATCCAGCTACTCTGAACCTGCTAGAAGAGAAAGTAGGAAGTAGTCTTGAACTCATTGGCATAGGAGACCACTTCCTAAATAGAACACCAGTAGCACAGACTCTGAGAGAAACAATCAATCAATGGGACCTCTTGAAACTGAGAAGCTTTTGTAGAGCAAAGGATACGGTCAATAAGGCAAAGCGACAGCCTACAGAATGGGAAAAGATCTTCACCAACCCCACATCTGACAGAGGACTGATATCCAGAATATATAAGGAACTCAAGAAATTAGACATCAAAATGCCCAACAGTCCAATTAAGAAATGGTCTATAGAACTAAACAGAGAATTCTCAACAGAGGAAACTCAAATGGCCGAAAGACATTTAAGGAATATATATAATTTTTAAAAAGGGGTACCAGTGTTAAGGTCTAACATGAAGGACTTTACATTAGAAGATTTCTCTATGTGCAGTTGAATTGAAAAGAGAAATATGCTGATGAGATTATGGAGTGTTTCAAAGTATCCTCTCTTGATAACATGGGAGTGCCAGGACCTGTTGCCCAGCAGACACCAGGAGTCCTGCCAACCTCTCAATGGACTTCCCTTGGCAAGAGGCCTATGTTTTGGTTATATCCAACAGGTTGCTCACCCTTATTATTACTTGTAGGAGCCCATGACTCTCAGAGGTCTCTGTCCTGCCCTTGGCTTTAGTCATGGCTATGCTTGGAGGATGTCTTGTTGCTGTCGGCTGACTGCTTGGTCTAGGAAAATGCACTTTTGGTTTCTTACTAAGGGGTAGAAAGAGGTGATATTGGCAGAGCCATGAGAAAATGGCTGCCCAGTAGGTCACAGAGACAGAATAAATGTTAACTTCTTCTTACACATGTCCCATAAAGTTTGCTACTACTAATACCCCTTGGTTGTCTTTGGGGAAGGAAGCAAACACACCTTGCCATGTAGAATGGGTGTTTTCTAAAAAGAATTGCACTGTAAATTTTGTTGCCTTTGTTTTCACATTGCCTGCTTCATTTATGCAAGGAAAATGCTCATGGATATGAGAACCTCATTGTGTGTTTTCTTCTTACTGTCTCAGATACTTGCTTCCCTCCCTACTGCTATAACCCAACCCTCACAAAAGCCATTTGGAATAGGTGCCAAGGAAGGGGATTTTATAGCCTGCTTATAATAGTTAAATCCAAAGCCTTTTTAATTTAATGAAGTTGTATTGCTAGTGCTTTTATTAATGTGATTATGAAATGTCTGACTAAATAACTGAGGTTATGCTGGGTGTGGTAGCACATGCCTGTAATCCCAGTACTCAGAAGGCTGAGGCAGGAAGTTCCAGGCTAGCCTAGGGTATATAAGGAGACACTGTCTCAAAAAACTAACTAAATCAAATTAAATAACTCAGGTCCTTTTGGCTTTGAGACAGCTAGTGTTCTTTGGGTAGAATAGCTGCTACCATGACTGGGATAAAGGGATGGCAGGTATCTAGCCTCCACTATGGAAAATGGCTATATTGCATTATCTGTTGGTGTAGGTTTGCTTTTCTGTAGCTGTAATAAAATAACAGAAGCACAAAAATAAAAAAAAACAAATAACAAAAAAATAAGCATGCAGGTATTTCTTGAGCATCTTCTCTAGTTTCAGTTTCTAAACATAACACTGTTGTTCGTTTATTGTTATTATTATTTTCAGTGCTGTGGATAGAATTTGAGGCCTTCTGAATGCCATGCAAGCACTCTACTCCTGAGCCACACCCTCAGTTGGGTCTTGGGATTCATTTAAGGATACAGAAGATATTCTGTGGCTTGGTGCTTTTCCAAAGAAAAGGACCATCCATCCTCATTGAACTGATGTATAATAAAACAAATGGCAGTTTCTCCATAGCTACTCAGTATTTATGGATGTAGAGCAACCATACATGTGAGGTATTGTTTAATAGTTCTCCAAGTATGGAAAGTATTCTGAAGGGTGTAAATTAACAGATTCCTTTGGGAAAAATGTTATTGAATTTTTTTTTTGAGACAGGGTCTTAGGTATCCCAGGTTGGCTCTTAACTCAGTATGTACAACCCGAGGCTGACCTTGATCTCCTAGTCCTCCTGCCTCTACTTAAAAGTGTTGAGATTACACATTTGTGCTCCCAGACCTGATTGAAAATATTATTTACTCAGCGTAGCATTTAACTGTTCACATTCATACTGCAGCAGTTGACTGACTCCCCCCTTTCCCCTCCAGAAAGGGTCTTGCTTTATTGTTCAGGCTTCCCTTAAACTTGAAGTCCACCTGCCTTAGCCTCTCAGGTGCAGCAATTACAAATAGTGAACCCATTCTTTGTATTCAATAGACTTGGTGGTAAACTTCAAGGAAGTCATTTGTTTTATTTTATAATGGAGTTCTTTCATGGTCAAGGTTCAACATTTCTTTACCACATGATGATGTTAACATCAGTCCCTTGAGTTGCCTTTCCTACATGTTAGATATCTTGTATATATCTAATCTCTACTTCTTGGTCCTTTTTCTAGGAGAAGAACCTTCTAAATTCTCAAATTTTATCAAATTTATTCTAACATTTTATCAGGGCATGGTGAGCATAACCACAAGCTCTAAGGGGATTTTTTTTTTTGAAACAGGCAAGAGAGTCAGGATCCACTGTATACTTATATGAAGATGCTTTTTATTTCTTATAAAGAATTAGGGGAGTATGTACAGTTGCCAAAGGCCATCTCAGTTCCACTCTCCCTCCACCTTAGGCCTTCCAGAAACATCCTGTTCAACTGTGCCTTCTGTGGGATTTGTCCCTTTGAGGCCTTTGTACATCCCCGCCCCGAGACCATAGGGTCTCCAACTGGCACTTTTGTAGTCACTGAGATCCCCAGGATATTTCCAGTGTGTTTTGATCTGGCCCTTTATAGCAGGGCTTTTCAAACATCTGCCTCCTTTTATCTCCACTGACTCTGTCAAAGACATGAGCTAGGTAAAATGCCTTTATAAAACTCCTGGGTAGGGGAATCTCAGTTTCCATAAGACTCCTTACCTATAACCTTGGAGGGCCCACTACATACCCATCCTCAGCTGTAGCTCTGACATACTGATTCTGTGGCTACCTTTTTTTTTTTTTTAAAGAAAGGGTCTTGCTGTGTAGAACAGACTGGCCTCAAACTTGTGGGAATCCTTCTGCCTCCACTACCTGAGAGCTAGGATTACAGGTGTGAGTCACCATACCCAATTTTGTGTCTTTGTTTTATATATAAGACTCATCAACTCTGCTGTTAGTCCTTAGGGCTGTTTGTAATAGTTACATTAAAGCTTGTTCATTTGACTGTCTTTCATTTCTTGGCCAGCATTATCTGTTCTGTTGAAGTGAAGCCAGGAAGTTGTATTGGAGTCCTTGTAAATGTTGCCTGATGTGCTAGGCAGCTGGAAATCCTGTGTTACTGATCACAAGTGGCTTGGATATGGAGGGGAGAGGATAGAAAGCTAGCCTTTCTTTCTTTCTTTCTTTCTTTCTTTCTTTCTTTCTTTCTTTCTTTCTTTCTTTCTTTCTTTCTTTCTTGCTTGCTTGCCTTCCAACATTGTAAATGTATAGAAGGGTATGTGACAAAAGGTAAGAAAAGACACCATTTATTTGGGTATACTCCAGTACTGAGCATGGTGTGAGTTAATTTTGTAACATTCTCTTTCAGCAGTGGAGAGTGTGAAAGGGATAGGACGGAGGACACTAGAAGCAGATTCCTTGCTCTGGCCAGGGCAGAGATAAGGGGACCATACTGAGAGAAGAGAAACTGAAGCTCTTATCCTTTGACTGCTGCTGTTATTGCTGAAGATTGGCCTTTGATAGCTTGTATCAGTTTCATCTGCTGAGTGCATTAGGACGTTTGTATCTTTCCTGAATTCTTCTAATGTATAAAGGCAGGAACTCTTTCTCTTCTGTCCCATCGCACCAGATCTTATCAGGCAGGATGCTCCCGGCCACAGCATGGCAGTCTCTGCAGCACTGCCTAGGAAAGAATGTACTATTCTATGAATTTCTCACTGTACCATTAAGCAGTCAACATTTCTTTCTTTTCCTTATTGTTTTGTTGTGCTGTTTTTCTTTTTTGACTTTTTGAAGACAGGGTCATGCTATGTAGCTCAGGTTGACTCGTGGAACTTTACATGTAACCCAAGCTGGCTACAAATTCTAGGTCTTCCTGAGTTCCTGGGTTACATTTCATGTACTCTCAGACCTAGCTACTTTTTTTCTTACAGTAGATACACAGTGTTATCATTAAGAGTGCTAGGACATATACTTTATATGTTCACTTAACTTTCAAGTAACATACCAGCCAAGTAATTAACATCATTCCAGTAGGTCCTGCCATCTGGAATGCTCTCAGCTTAAATGGGCTGATAAGACATGGGCCACAGATGCTGTAACTAGTGAGTGATAACTCCAAGAGGGAGGAGGGTTTCTGTCCTGAAGACAAGGCCATGAAGCTGTCTTTCAATGGCTGAGCCAGGTGCTTGATGAAAATATACAAACCTAAGTCAGCTATACCAAGTGTACCTGAGATGAAGCACAGAGCTGTGAATCCTAGGGAAAGCAAGAAAAAAATGTACAAGGTGAGAGCCAAGGTCCACTCTGCATGAAGGTACTTCTTAATTTGTTTGAAGAACTTGAAGTGTTGGCAATTGCCAGGAGCCAGCTAAATTCCACTTTCTCTTACCCTGGACCTGTTGAAAGCATCCTGCCTTCTGTGGGCCTTTCAGGGGGTAGAGTGGCTTTGTATATCCCTCCACAGACTGTGGGCTCTCCCACTGGTGCTTTTGAAGTCACTGAGGTCCAAGTATTTCTAGCACATTTCTACACTGCCCTTTTTATGAAGTAAGGCTTTTCTAACTTCTGCCTCTTATGTCTAAAACACCAAGAACTCTTCCTTCACTCTCAGTATGTGTAAACAGCCCCCTAGCCTGCCTAGTCACAATTTCCAGGTAGAGAGATGTGCTGAGCTGTTTCTGCAGGCTTCCAGAAGTCTGAACAGCCAGGCCTCCTGTGTGTACTTACCACTTGCAGAACTAACTAGGGCAGGAAGACCAGACACAGACTGTATTTGGGGAGGAGATACAGTTCACTATATTCTAAATGATTTAAAAAATACCAAACTCATATGTGATTGCTGTGTTTTTGATGAAAGGGAAGGGATTCTGTATGTCCTTTTGAAGAACAAAAATGTCATTGAAATAGTTATGCTAATAATTAACAGAATGAAACAGAAGCTAGATTTGTGGTGTTCAGTCACAATTTTGAGGCTACTCTAGGCTGCATAACAAGTTCCAAATTAGCCCAGGGTACACAATAAGAGACTGTCTCAAAATAACAAAACAAAAGAAGGAACAGAATTTTTTATTACACTATGCCAATTTTTGAATTGAAAAACTGAACACTGTTCTTTCAAAATAAAATGTATCCAAATATCGGGCTGGGAGATGGTTCAGTGTATAATGTACTTGCCATACAAGCATGAGGACCTGAGTTTGGATCTCCGTAATTCACGTAAAGCCAGATGTAACAGCACATTACTATAATACAAGTGCTCCTATGGTAAAATGGGAGGTTGAGACAGAATCCTCAGAAACTCATGGGCCAGCTAGCATAGTGTGCAGAGAGGCAAACAAGACCCTTTCTCAAACAAGGTAGAAGTCAAGCTCTGATATCCAAGGTTGTCTTTGAACTGTACATATGCACTGTAGCATGTGTGCATGCACTCAAATGCAAATATATATGTGCATGTACATATGCTTGCACATGCATTCACGTGTGCACACACAAAGACTAAAAACCATATCCAAGTTGTGCTATGAAATTATTTTTTAATGAAGTAAATCCCGTTTGTTGTACACTTATGACAGATGATTTTGAGAAAAAATTAATAGAGTATCAACAATGAAATCTTTCTTGCTGTTTGCATGACCTAGCAGCTGGATAAAAACTCAGTGCTGTCAGGGACTCCACTTGAGGCCGTTTATCTCTTCTGCTGTGGCATACACTGAGGCATGTCTGTGTCCTGGTCCCTGTACCTGTATTACTAGGGACCACTGGGTTAAAGCCCATCTGGCTGTGTGTCCTGCATTGGAGGAAACATAGCCTTATTTATGAGTGGATTTCAAATCTGTTCTTACCACCTGAGAATGGATAAAACTAGTCAAAGAGATGGTGAGTGTGGGTGGGCCATTAGGTGGCATCAGAGAACACAAAATCTCCTCCGATTTGTGAATGGCTGGTCAGCTAGGCTCTAGATGCATCTGATTTTTATTAATACAACCGCAGCTGTTTCCCAGCATCTGAAATACTAACTAGCCCAATGCACTTGATCCCCAAATGTGTTCAGGGCGTACCAGGAAATTCAGAGGGTGTGAAAATGATCACATGCATTTTAGGAAAATTTCACTGCCCCTGGTAGGTGTTGGAGCCTTCAGTGATTGCATATAGGAGTATAACTCTTTTTTTCTGAGTATCTTCATTTATCTTTTTTAAAAATAGCCCCAATAAGCATGAAAAACTTAAGTCTTCTTGAAATCCCCAGTTTTTGCAATCTTCATTTACCCCTTTTTACTGTTTGTCATTATTTGTTTTCTTAAAAGAGTCCCAGTCAGCTGCTGACTATATATTGTAATTGTCACATCTGTCTGTGTGTTGTCTTTTAAATATCGATGTGTATGTTTGTGTGCATGATGTGTATGTGCCACTCTGTGGTTGTGGAAGCCAGAGGACGACTCCATTTTTATGTGAGTTTTAGGGGTCAAACTCAGGTTCTCAGGCTTGCGTAGCAAGTGCCTTTTTCCAGTGGAGCCATTTTGCTAGCCCTGTGTATTGTCCTTTTAAGGATCTTCTGGACTGTTTTTCATTTCACCATGGCCTCACAGAGCATAGTCCATTATTCATATATACTTCTCAAAGATATGAGTCAAGAGATGCATTTTGTCTTACATTTCTTAGTCTATTCCCTCTAGCATTGGAGAACTTCTCCTAGCTACCTTTCACATAAACATACTCCTAGGTTCTGTGGAGAATCCTCTTCCATAGCATCAGGCTCTGATTCTGACATGCTAACTAATGACTCTTACATGGCTTTCTTCAAGGAAATCATTCTAAGTCAGCCAGGAAGAAGTTACAGGCTTCCTATAACTATATGCAAATTCCCTAGAATGTTATTTCTTCCCATTTATTAAAAGGAAGGAAGGAAGGAAAGGGGAGGTTTACACAGTGAACTCAGGCCTGCTGGGAACTTTACTATGTAGCTCAAGCTAGGCTCCAACTTACAGCAGTCCCTCTGCTTCCACTTCCTGAATACTAGGATTACAGAATTACACTTAGCTCCATTCTGTTACTTGAGCTGGTCACCTTAAGTGAGCTCACACTGAAGTGGAAGGGACACAAATCCAACTAATGGGAGGGTAGCCAAGATGTTACAGACATTTTAAATCTATTACACATTTTGTAAAAACCAAATTTATTGCTACTATTTTAGAATTTGCTCACTAATAGCAGCTTTCCTGGACATTGCTCTCCCGTAGCCTCAGCTAGTACTCAGTATTTTAGGGCATTCTAGTGTGGAGGTACAAATAGTATCATCATAGGAGAGGCATTTTCTTTTTTCTTTTTCTTTTTATTTTTGGTGGGGGGAGGGGAGCTGAGGACCAAACCAGGGCCTTGAGCTTGCTAGGTAAGCGCTCTACCACTGAGCTAAATCCCCAACCCCAGCATTTTCTTGATTTTCTTGCTTAGCCATATTTTCCCTCCCCTCTGCTCTCACATTCAGCTAGTCTAGTTTATTTCTCTCACCAATTAACCAAAAAAGAAATACGAAAGAAGTTATAGATAATATAGCATGAAAAACCAGTAGACAATGAAATGCATATGGTTAGAGCCTTCCTTATGAAGCTTTTGAGGAACTCAATAAGGTACATTCCTGCTTTTATAATTCCTTGCTTCTGAAGTGTAATGAATTTGTCCATTTTATTCTTTTTCTAGTTCCTGGAAAATGATTATAAAGTCAACATAATTTTTTTTTACCCCTTGCATACTAATTGAAACTATACAAGGCATTAAAAGATTTGTGTTATAATGTTTTTCAGTTCTATCTTGGAAAATATTCTTTCTTTTAACTTTTTATTGATTCTTTGTGAATTTCACATCATGCACCCCAATTCCATTCATCTCCCTATCCCTCTGTATCTGCCCTCTGCCCTTGTAACATTCTCCCCAAAGATAAAACATACAAATTAACCAACAAAAAAAATCTCACTGTGGAAGCTACAGTGTGTCACACAGTATACACTTTTGCCCAAACAGATTTACTTGCAAATGTTCATTGCAATGAATCATTGGACTGGTTCAAGGCCTCTGGCTTCTGCTACACTATCAATACTAGATCCTCACAGGACAACTCTTAGATATCCTGTTGTTGCCCTGTGTCATGGAGATCCTGCAGCTTTAGTTCTGCAGGACCAGCCCCTTTAGGGACTCTAGCAGGTCTTAGTTGAAGCAGATGTTGGGGTGGACCAACTCAAAGCCCTGGATCTGGGTCTAGGTGGTAGCTGAGTTGTTCAGACTGCCCTCTCTCCTACACCCATGTCACCAGGAGAGTTCTTCTGCTTTACTAAAGTGAGGGGTGGGGCAAGCTCTCCTACCTGTGGCAACTGGCAAGGGGTGGGACTGGCTCTTCTGTGCTCATGCTGTAGGTGCTAGCTCTCTCTCACCCATACCACCAGAGCTATGACACCAGGGCTAGCTCTCCAGCACAACCCCTGGGAGGGGTGTAACCAGTTCACCCAAGTGCCAGCAAGGGGCAGGGCTATCTCTCCTGTGCTCATGCCCTTAGGGCCATCTCACCCATGCCCATGCCACCAGGGCCAGCTCTACTGTGCTGCCCAGATGAGGTGTGGAGCCCTGTCTTCCAAGTGCTGTAGCCAGCGAGAGGCAGAACCAGCTCACCAGCTCACCAGCTCTCTAATCTTCAGGGTCAGCTCTCCTGCCTGCTCTGGGGTAGGGGAGGCATTTCTCTGGCACCCACACTGACACGGGGCAGGTCCAGCTTTCCTGAGTGCTTCAGCCAGTGAGGGGCAGAGCCAGATAAGCACAGTGCTCAGACATCAACATGGCTTCAGGCTGCAACCCAGACCACAGACATACACTTGGCCTTTGGTGGTAACACTGGCCACAAACATCAACACAGACCCTGGCTGCAATAGGACCATGGACCCAGACATAACTCTTGGTGGCAGCCCAGTCCTGGACATCCCCATGGCCTCAGGTGGCAGCCCAGATCGGGGACATCTGAATAGCCCTCAGTGGCAACCCAGACCATGGTCATGGCCCCTCGGCACACACTTAGGTGTTATTTTTCAGGCTGCCTGGGGCCAGGCCAGGCCAAAAATATTCTTTATAATATAGCATTCTTCAATATTTTTTCTGTGGGAGAAAATGTCTAGTCTATTATTTACCTAAAGGTGTTCAGTGGGTTCTTTTTCCATTGTTTACTGGCTCAAAACTATCTACTGTGAGGTTATTTCTGTCTTAAACTGGAGCACTGAGAAGTAAAGGTACCTTCATGCAGTGACTTTTAGAGTTGAAAAGATGGGTCTTCATGTTTGTGGCATTCCCCTGAAGGTGTTTGTTGTTGTTTTGGGGGTACTGGAGTTCAGTCCCAAGGCCTCATACATACCCTGTCTTAAAAAAAAAACACAAAGAGCAATAACAACAAAACAAAATAAGAGCTAGGGATATAACTCAGTTGGTAGAGTACTTGCCTAGTATGTATAAAACTCTGGGTTCCATCCCCAGCACTGCATAAAACTGAAGACTCAGGAGATGGAGGCAGGAAGATCAGATATCAAGGCTAGTCTGGGGTACATTAGATATTGTCTCAAACGCTTAAAAAATTTCTAATTGACAAAACAATAATCTTATCCATTTATGGAAGAATAAATTAAAAAGATTAAGGGCTGCCTTAGAGCCTATGATACCCAATCTACATCATGACAATTTGGTCATTAACAACCATCTGAAAAAATGTGCATGCCTATATACAATGGAAAGTAGCCGTAAGCCATGCTGTGTATTGGGTGCCAGCAGATGCCACTAGTTTCCTTTGTTGGGTTCCTGCTGATGTCTCAGACAGGAAGATATCTAGTATGTGAAGTCCCTCAGTGTCTGCATTCTTTTCCAGGAAAAGTGATCCGAGTTGGAGGCCTCACTCCTGGCATGCCACCAAGTTCTTCGATACCCACTCTGAGCCAGCAGCCTCACTGTTTCTGAGCACCAGTGGTTCCCCTTCCTGGAAGAGCCAGCACCAGGCTAGGTAGGTAGTCTTTCCCTGAGATGAGACACCATGTGTGATCTGTATAACTGTAGCGTTCTGTGAATACTCAGAAATTTCCATGAGTGTCTTGATTTCAGAATAGTCAAGGCTACCTATGTTCAATTAGGGTTAGAACTGAAAATTTTACTGAACACAATAGAAAACAAAATTAAATGGCTAGACAAAGGATGAACAAGCTTGTTTTCTCTTGTGGGTATTTCTTAAAGAGTCCCTTTGGGACTGTCAAGTGGGACATCAAAGAGTTGGTAGTTCTGAATCTAACTGGGTGGGTTTCCATGGCACCCCTTTGTGGTCAGCCACCACCCTCTTTTGGTGTGGGGAATGACTTAAAGTTTCAGAGGTTTAGTCCATTATAGATTGTGTTTATTAATTTATGCATGTTGAACTATCCCTGCATCTTTGGGATAAAGGCAACTTGGTAATGGTAGATAATCTTTTTGCTGTGTTTTTTAATTTGGTTTGCAAGTATTTTATTCAGAACTTTTGTATTCATGTTCTTTCAGAAATAGTTTTCTTTTTTGTTGGGTCTGTCCGGTTTTAGTATCAGGGTGATATTGACTTCATAAAAAGAATTTGGAAATGTCCTTGCTTTAATACTTTATGGAATATTTGAGGAATATTGATGTTACTTCTTTGACAGTTTGATAGAATTCTACACTGAATCCATCTGGCCCTGGGCTTTTATAAGTTGGAAGATTTTTGGTGTGTTTGTGTGGTTTTTTTCCTTTTTTTTTTTTTTTTTTTTTTGGTTTTTTGAGACAGGGTTTCTCTGTGTAGCTTTGCGCCTGTCCTGGAACTCACTTGGTAGCCCAGGCTGGCCTCGAACTCACAGAGATCCGCCTGGCTCTGCCTCCCGAGTGCTGAGATTAAAGGCGTGCGCCACCACCGCCTGGCTGTGTTTGTGTGTTTTAAGACAGGGTCTCACTATATAGTCCTGGCTTTCCTGGAACTAGCTCAGTAAACCAGGCTGGCTTTGAACTCACAGAGGTACTCCTACCTCTGCCTTCCAAGTGCTGGGATTAAAGGTGTGTCCTACCATGCCCAGCTAAGTTGGAAGACTTTTAATTGTTGTTTCAATCTCACTGGATATTAAGAGCCTGTTTAAATTATTTTGTG
This sequence comes from Peromyscus californicus insignis, assembly GCF_007827085.1. Taxonomy (NCBI): domain Eukaryota; kingdom Metazoa; phylum Chordata; class Mammalia; order Rodentia; family Cricetidae; genus Peromyscus; species Peromyscus californicus. The sequence goes on along the minus strand of NW_026294391.1, from coordinate 18,493,433 downwards.
AGATGACTCAGTGGGTAAAAGTCTTGCAGTGCAAGATGACTTGAGCTCAATCCCTGGAACTCACAGAAAGGCAGCAAGAAAGAACCAATTTCACAAAAGTTGTTCTCTGACCTCTACACACATGGCATGACACAGGCCTGCATGCACACACACACACACACACACACACACACACACACACACACACACACATCATGTATACATGCACACACAATAATAAAAATATAAATTTAAAAAATTTTTATTTTTGGTTGTGAGCCTAGCCTTTAATGGCTGAGCCATCTCTCCAGCCCTTAAAAAATTTTTAAAAAGCTAAGAACCATTCTTAGTTCATGAGCTGTCATTTTCCAGTCCCTGCTTTTAACCAATGAAAGACCATAGATGTTAATTCAGGCACTGCCTGCATCAACGTGGGCATTAGGTTGAGAAATTGTGGTAGCTTTGAAAAGGATCTTTAAAAGGCAGTCGGAAGGTTAACTGTCTTTTCAGTGTGCCCTCAGAAATACCTCCCCTCCCAATTCCCAATCAGTTACTGTTGAGAATCCTGTCCCCCTCAGTGGAGGACCAACTACACTTATAATGCTGTTTTCATCAGATCTTGCTGTTTGCAAACCTTTTGTTGTGCTTTTTCTTGTTGAAGTTCTTCCTCCCATGATTTGTCTGGCTCGTGGGAGCACACAAGCCTACAGCGCACTTCTGACCACTTCAGCTCTGTGGGCAGCATAGATAGCCTGGACCATAGCTCCCAGCTCTACCCATCTGGACACCTGTCATCTGCCAAGTCCAACAGCAGCATTGACCACCTGGGTGGCCACAGCAAGCGAGATTCGGCTTATGGCTCCTTTTCTACCTGTTCCAGCACCCCTGACCATACCTTGCCCAAGGCCGATGCCTCTTCCACTGAGAACATTCTCTACAAAGTTGGCCTCTGGGAGGCCTCCAGGCCAGGCAACAGCCGGCCAAGCCAGTCTGCAGGTGATCCTCAGGGACTACAGGACAGGCCATGTTTCACACCCAGGGTTCTTGGTAACAGCAGTAAAAGCCCAAGACCAGAGGATAATGTTGAGCCCAAAACAACCACTTCTGGAAGATCCAGTTTTGGACCAGTTTGGTATATCCCTGACAAGAAAAAAGCCCCTTCTTCTCCTCCCCCGCTTGCACCGCCTTTGCGCAGTGATAGCTTTGCTGTGGCAGCCAGGGGCCATGAAAAGGCACGGGGCCCTCCATTTTCAGACTTGGCCAGTATGCAGCACTTTACCACACTGCCCCAAGTGCAACCCCGGGGGGACCGCAGACTGGAAACTACTGATCGACAGTGGAGGCTGGCACACCCAAGCAGTGGCAAAGAAATAGGAAGTTTGGGTTACCAGCAAGAAGGCCACCTGGATTGCCATTGGCTATCCTCTGATGATAGAGCAGGTGGACCCTCAGGGGCTCCAGGCAGGCACCACTTCTCCCTGTCCAGCACAGATGTGCGCTTCCTGAAGTCTTACCATGGAAGCCACCACCCACGGCAGTGCAGTGATGAGAGCCCAAGGGTCCCCTTATCACCAAGGGAGCTGCCTCGTATGACTCCTGGTGGAGGTCTGCAGGAGCCTCCTGTACCATCCCAGGATGACAGCCCTGCTCAGGTGAGGTGGTCTGGTTCTACCAACCAGAAGCTGGATGACAGAGGGCGGAGCCACTATTTTTCTGTGCCCCACAGGCAGCCTGTGCAGGGGAATGCCCAGGTTGTGATACCCCGAGGTAACTATTGGCATTCAGACACAACTCCTGTGGACCTTGAATATCCTCTCTTGCGCCCAGTGGGCCAGAGGTGCTACCTACAACAGCATGAGGAGACCCTGGTCTCTCATGAAAGAGAGGGGTATCAACAGCTGGATGCAGGGATTGAAGGCTGCTGCTCAGAAATCCAAGAGCCTCCTAAAGCCAGCCACACTGTGAAAGCTGATGACTTCAAGTTGGTGGATGGAGACAGTGGGAGAATTTCTCGTCAAAGGACACCCATGCTGCACTCTCTGACCCAAGATGGCACATGGAGACCCGAGAACAGTAAGGATTGTGGAAATGAGAAGCCACCACTGCTTGATACCCAGATGGGTAAACCCACACGAAGGAGTGACCGTTTTGCCACAACACTGAGGAATGAGATCCAGATGCGCAGAGCAAAGCTGCAGAAGAGCAAGAGCACTGTGACACTGGCTGGAGACAGTGAGACTGAGGACTGTGCTGGAGACTGGAGAGCTGATGTGGGGGCTGTCCCAGAAGGTTCCTTCCCCAGCACCTATAAAGAGCACCTGAAGGAGGCCCAGACACGAGTCCTGAAGGCCACCTCCTTCCAGCGCCGTGATTTAGATCCCACCCCAGCAGATCAGTATTCAGGACAATCAGAACACAGGACTTGTGACCAAACTGCTGTATCTTCTTTGTCTTCTTTCCCTGGGGAGTCAGACTCTGTCCCCCGCCTCTGTGAGGCAGGTCTGGCCAAGCCACCCTCTTCTGGAGGTGGTGTGTCTCACGTTCTTCGAATTGGAGGCCGGAAACGGTTCACAGCAGAACAGAAACTGAAGTCCTATTCTGAGCCAGAGAAAATGAATGAAGTGGGTCTCTCAGGGGACCACAGTCCTCATCCTAATGTCAGGACACCTGAGGATACTGTGGGTACATTTGCTGACAGATGGAAGTTTTTCGAGGAAACAAGCAAATCTCTTCTCCAGAGGCCAAGCCACAGGCAAGCTGTCTGTGGGCTCTCAAGAGAGAAGGCTGAGAGGCCACAGACAGGGGGCCATGAGAGTACAGAGTCCTGGTTCCAGAAGAGGTCACAGGCTACCTCCTGTGGAGAGATCCCCAGTGATGACAGAAAAGTAGAAAAGGCCTCTGAGAAATTGAATCCACCCAGAAGGCTTGGAACCTTCGCAGAATATCAGGCATCTTGGAAGGAACAGAGAAAACCTCTGGAAGCCAGGAGTTCTGGGCGGTACCACTCAGCAGATGATATTCTAGATGCTGGTCTAGATCAGCAGCAGAGGCCACAGTACATTCATGAACGGTCCCGGTCATCACCGTCCACAGATCACTACTCACAGGTAAGCAGTGTACCATAAGCCGTGACCTTGCTTGCACTGAGCACTGCCTTAAGACAGACACTTAGGACACACCCAGCATATATGATGGCTTACTAAGGTGCAAGAGTGTTATTTCTAGTTTGAAAGATAAGGGAATGAAATTGCTTCCAGCACTATCATTTAAGTGCCACATTTGTGCAAACAGCTCTTTCATCCCCAGCTCTCTCTTCCTAACTTTCACTTCACTGTCTTTTAGTTAAGTAGCTTGTCTCTCTTCTCATGTTAAGCAAAGAACTCTGGGTGCTTGCTGGGAGACTATAGGAAGCATTCACTTTATCTAATGAAGTGAAAATGGGTGCTTTGTTTAAAGGCTTAACATAAACTAGCCATTTCTTTAAAGATTTTATTTTCATGTATATGTATGTGTGCATGCCACATGCATGCTAGTGCCCATGGAGGCCAGATGAATCCCCTGGAGCTGGAATTATAGGAGATTGTAAACTGCCCAATGTGGGTGCTGGGAACTGAACTCCAGTCCTCTCCAAGAGCAGCAAGGATTCTGCTGAACCGTTTCTCCAGCATACTCACCCAGCCAGTTTTTAAATATTGATGTGGGGTGGCATTAAAAATAATCACATTTAAAAGTTGATGTCCTTTGCTATTTATTTTTTCTATATATATATTCTCTCTCTCACCTCCCACCTTCCCTCGCAGCCAGTACCCAGGGTTGAACTTTGCATATTCTAGACAAGCAGTCTACCATGGAGCTATACTCACTCTTTTTACCTTTTTTTTCTTTTTTGAAGCAGGATCACTGTAGTTCAGACAAACTTGGAATTTGTGATCCTCAGCTTCCTGAGTAGTTATACTGAGTATAAAATTACTCTGGTAAAATGTATTTAGTGATGCATAAAACTAATGCACTCCCCTCCTCCGTAGTGCTGGGATTAGAACCTAGGGCCTTATTGTTATTAGGCTATCATCTTACTTGAACTATGCCCTCAGCTGTTTTCCAGCTATTTTTTGTTGTTTTATTTTCTGTTTTTGGTTTTTGAAACAGGGTTTCACTATATAACTCAGACTGACTGGAACTCACTCTATAGACCAGTCTGGCCTCAAACTTGCAATCCTCCGGCTTCCACCTCCCGAGTGATAGAATTGCAGGTGTGTACCACCATACCCAGGCCCTCCTGCACTATTTTCAGGTGACAGTTTTGATATTTGAGTTAATGTTGAGTTCTCTAAAAAACTGTATTTTCTTATCGGTACTTTAGTGTCCACTGTCAGTCACTTTCCCTGTCCTTCTCTTCTTTCCCTATCCCTCTATGTGCTTTTTCTGTGTATCTGCTCTGTGGGGGTAAATGTTGCAATATTAACAGCCTCATTTTCTTATATTTAAAAAAAAAACTACTAGTAGTTTTCTTAGAAGATACCCACCATGTTGTACGTGGAAGGATAGTTGCTCGTTTGCTTTTTGGCATTTGGTACTGAAACTCCATGCAGACCTGGGGAGAGCTTGTTTCTGCTGTTGCTACACTCCGACTTATCCACACGGTTCAGTGTGATCTCTAAGAGCTCCATGCCTTCTCAGTAAGGAGTAAGAATCCCAGCCCCCACAAGTCCTAGAGCGTGAGGTTTCGCAGTGATGATTTGTGGCCAGCTGTCTTTTAATGTGTTTCTTTTAGCCAATTGTGTCACATGGTAACAGCCCTCACATAGGAGTTCTTTTTCTTGCTTAGCACTGAAGTGGATGCAGGGGTCCTAGGTCAGTTGTTTTCAATAAAGTGCCTTATGGAGATGAACCTCCATGTCCTGTGACCAGGTCTCGAGTCTGAGACAACAGGCCTTGCCACAGGCATTGTGGGACAGGCACACAAAGCAAACCCACAAATGAAGGGTTTCATAATAACAGCCGTCTCAGGCATGCAGGCAGCTTGATGACTCCATGTCTCATGGTGTTGCTCTTCACAGGAAGTGCCTGTCGAGCCAAACAGGCAGGCAGAGGACTCTGGTGGGCACAAAGAAGCACTTCAGTGTACACTGCAGGCTGAGGAGGGATGCTCTGCTCCAAGGTGGGTGAATTGTGGATTCGGGGTTGCTGAAAAGTTGTGTTGCGGGTGAACATATTTATGGGAGGTGAATGCTAGATTAATAGGACAAATCTGGGTTTTGATAATTGAGTGTGATTTTCACCATCACTAAAATCTTAGAGTTAGAAGGAGAGAGAGCCTGTGAATTCTGCAGCCCTGCCCAGAGAAGCAGGGCAGTAATGGCCTTTAGTGTTCTTAAAATGGCTGTTGTGTTTTTCTTATAGTGAAATGCTTTATGGGGACAAAATAAATGTCCAGTTTAACATCCTTGAACAAAGTATTTAACTGAAGAGATACTTTTACTATCTGACACACAGCTGTGTTTGTAGGCCATAGTCTCAGAATTGTCAGAAAGGATTTTGGTGAAGCTTTCTAAATTGGGTTTATTTAATGAGTTAACTTGAAGCTTTAAAATGGAAGTCACTTGACTCCCCAGAGAGAGAGAGGCAAGATCTGTGCTCTTACAGTGTTGCCTGCAACAATCAATTCCAGATTGTTGTGGACAGGAGCATGTAACTATTAAGCTGTGCAGAGGATGGATTCAATTAGATGTGTACACAGTGTGATCTTGCCCTTCCTGAGGAAGGGGAAAGTGAAGAGTGTATATCTGCAGATGTAGTACAATCCTGCGTTACGAGGACCAGTGGAAGGATGGAAATCGGCATGCACCAGTCTTTCTTGAGTGAAGATTTTCCTAATGTCTCATACATCATATGTGGCTAGCATAATATGCAAATGAAACAGTGATGTCAAAGCTCAGGGTTCCATTGCAGAAATTTAGATGTATACTTTCAAGAACTTTATGCAATGGTGTCTTGTTTCACATGTTTTTATACTAACTGTTGTTATCCCTATTCAGAAGTGTCACATGTTTATGTGACTCTAAGGTGACCAGATTGACTGTGTGCCTACCTCAGAAATCCCTGCAATTACTTAACAGTCTGCATAGCTAAACTGATGCACCCATGGGTAAGAAAGGCTGCTGAATAATCCGCCTACAGAATTTAGCAGTGTCTGAAGAGGACAATTAGAGCTTTATTCCTGGGTTCTGAGTCAGTCACGTGCTGAGCACCAGCTGTGCAGGGCATGGGGGTGCAACACGATGCTATGTATAGAGAATGTCACCATGGACAGCTATAATGTGCATGTGGTGTGTGTGCACATGTGATTATGTGTGTCAACGGCTCTGTCAGAGCTCACAGGAATAGGGAGAAGGGAGGAGGGGCCCTGTGCTTTATTTATCATGGCCATGTCTTTCAACTGACTGCTTAACTACTCTGAAGAAATTAGTTCCAGAAGCAGTCTGCTTTTGAGTTATAAACCTAGCAATTTTCAGAATTGCATTGTGTGTGTTTGTGTGTGTGTGTGTGTGTGTGTGTGTGTGTGTGTGTGTGTGTGTGTTGAAGAATGGCAAGACCATTGAAACTTTGGAATTTATAAGTTTCTGGAGGATCAGCAAGAAATAATATGCTTGAGAAATTAAAGACTAGTAAAAAACAATACAGTCTAAAATGCAAAGGTATAAAGATACCTAGTGTCCTTACGCAGGTTTTAAAGTAACATAAACATGTCTCTATGAGAAATTGATTGTTAATCTGCTATTTGATACTTGGAAATAAAGTGTTTTATTGTATTCTGTTGAGATAACACAAAAATGTTGACATAGGAATTATTATTTGCTGGTTGTTCACCAAAATCAAATAGAAATAACTTTTTTGTTTTTAAAATTTTAAATTTTTCTTATTTTTGAGATATGGTGTCACTTCCCACCCAGAAACTCCCTGTGTAGCACAGATTGGTATCAAAAGTCTGCTGATCCTGCTACCTCAACACTTTCTGGGATAACAGGGGTGAGATAATCATATCCCGCTAGTAATACCTTTTCTGTGTATGTGTGAAGTATAAGATCCTGTAGGACCTTACCATGTAGTAGGGAAACAATTACAAGTATTTATAGCTGAAAGGAAAGTACATAATTGTAAATCTTTTTTTTAAAATTACGTGGGAGCTGAACATGTAGCATATGCCTATAATCCCAGCACTCAGGAGGCTAAGGAGGGAGCTCATAAATTCAAGACAGCCCTAGGCTATAGCGCAAGACCTTGTCTCAGAATAAAGAAACAAACAAACATAAAGGTACATGGAACATCAGAAATCATTGGAGTCTGCTGGATTAAGGGGGAAATACATGGTAGCTGGGTAGCCTGACCACAGGTTATCAGATACAATGACATTTTCTCCCCTCCATCACATCTGGTCCTGAGTAGGCCATCTCATTTGTTCCCTCCTGCCTTCCCTCTTCTGAAGATATTTTCCTAGAGCTTCCAACTGCTCCCAGAGATTTCATGCTGAATCCTCAAGCTTATTAGAGCCAGTAGGATCTGTTTCTTGCAAATGCATTCCATGACTGATTTGGGAGTCCCATAAATGCTCAATATCTGATTTCTCAATGGTTATCATTAAAAAGTGGTCTCACAGAGGCTGGTGAGATGGTTCAGCTGGTAAGGCCCCTGCCACCAAGCTTGCAGACCTGAGTGTCATCCTTGGAATACATATAGTGAAAGAAGAGAACAAACTCCCATAAGTTGTCCTCTGAGTATGTGTGTGTGTGTACAAATAGAAATGAAATAGAGACATTTTTTAATGTCCTATATCCTAGATAGCTTAAGTTGTAAGCATTGATCCCTTTCCAGGCTTGGAAGCTGAAAGATCTAGCAAGATCAAAGGAAGGACTCGTTCCTCCCAATGCCTCTCTCCTTAACTTGTATGTAGACTCCCATCTCTTCACTGTGTCCTCATTTGCTTGCATTATGTGTCTGTTTCCTAATTTCCAGTTCTTACAAGGACACCAGACAGATTAATTTTGAGTCATCCTAGTGACCTCATTTCTTCTTAACCACCACTTTAAATGTCTTGTTTGGCTACATAGTTATATTCTGAGATACTGAAGATAGGGCTTAAACACATTAATTTCAGAGGAGGTCTCAAGTCAGTTCCTAATACTAGGAAAGATGCCTTGTTTTTCTATATACCTTTATACTAGTGGGTTCTGTTCCCATGTCAGCTTTCTCTCATGCACAAGTGATGGGAAAGCACTGACAATGAAGAGTAAGAAAGGAGTCTTATGTGTGGTTGCTGGGGTGGGGATGGGGCTTCAGAGCACTATAAACTGTATAAACCTTGTTGTATAGACCCACCTTTGTTTAATAATTCTGCTTTTCAGAGTTTGACTTTGTAAGACATTTTAGTCATTTCTCTTATCAACAGCTTTAATGGCTGAACATCTGCTTCCTTTTCTGTCCTCTCCTCCAGAGTCCCTTTTGTCAGTTCTTTGTTAGATAATCTTGTTTGATCAGGTATAATTGGCTTCCTGAAATTCCTAAAATGTTTAAATTTCTAAACATTGCTAATTCTACCTATTTGCTAATTCTCTCTATTTTCCCTTTTCATGCCACTTTTCTAAATTAGCCAATCAATAGACATTAAGGTTGGAACCTCAGCCAGTGAGGAACAGGCAACCTCCCTGTTGTGTTAGGGATAAAAGACAGAGGTCATCTAGGCCATGTGTCCTGCTATTCACTAGCTTTATCCTGGGGCATTACGTGCCCTTTTTGCAAAAAGAAATTGCCATGCTGAGTTACTTTCACTTTGTTCATATGTTCCTTTTTGTGACACCAAAATTAGTCTTTCCTAACACCCTCAAAGTAGATGCCCATTATACTGTCAACAGTGATGTCCTCTGCAGACTGGGATATTGGGGGGCGGGAATGAAGACTCTTGGATTCAGTATCATGGATGTATTTCCACACCATTGTCATGTTATCTGGACTCCCTCCCCCTCCTCATTCCTGCTGGACAGTTCGGAAGATTTTAATTTTTTACTACTGTTTATCATACATAGTTCCTACATAGATTAGGTGCCAAATAAGTGGTTGGTGGATGAGTGGACTGGTGAATGGATAGATGGGTGAAGAAACAGACAAATAAGCCAATCCTTGGGTAGATGAATGCGAAGATGGGTAGATGGATGGCTGAATGGAAGGGCATGTGAATAGATGAGTGAGCAGATGGATAGAAGAATGAATGAGTTGATTATGGATGGGTATGGCATTATGATATAGTCTAGGGCTTTTAAATCAGGTTCATTTTCTCCTCCAGTTAAATAAGTAAAAGGCAAGAAAAATCTTGAACATGACAGGTAGCAGCAGAGAAATCTTAACCACCACAAATAAGCACAGACAGAATCAGCAGTTGAAATGCATTTATTGGGGGTGAGGAAACATATATATATATATATATATACAACAGACACATAGAGAAAACAACCCTCTCTAAAGCCTAACGGACAGGAAACCAAAAATCCAGTCCATTCTCAATGGCTGAGTGTTTTTAAAGTCTCTGAAGAATTTTCTTCCCCTGATTTAGGATTAGGCAGTTTGAATAAAGGTAGGATGGATGATTGGCCTACAACTGTTGTGTAACATGTCTTTATCCTGCCTGAACTTGTTGAGCCAGTCCATCAGCAGGAGAAAAAGCCCACAAGGCCTTGTTTTAAGCTGTCAGGCTTTTGTCTCAGGTCAGGAGGGTGAGGAAGAAGCAAGCCATCTTGGAAGCGCACCATCTTTAGCACCTAGCCATGGCATCTCTCCCTATATGATGGCCTGCCAGAGAATTTGTCTAACTCCCAGTCTCTCTGTTAGATAAGTGGTTGTTTGGATGGATAAATGAGTAGATAGATGTATGGAAAATTGAATGGATAAATGGATGATTGGATAGATGGATGGATAAATGAGGGGTCTATAGTAGGATGGATAGATTGATGAACGGTTGGGTGCATGGATGATAGATGGATGAATGAGTAGACAAACAGATGGAAGATAGATGGGTAGATGGGTGATTTGATTGGTAGATGAGTGGATGGTTTCCTGATCAACCTTCCTTGAGTCCTTGATCAACATTCCATGGTAGTACATGCTCTGTGTTGCAATTTTGCTAAAGATTTTAGTTAAATGCTAGTAAGTCAAGTGAGCTTTACTGTCTGCACTTGATCCAGAGATAAGACGACATAACCATCTCAGAATAAATCATGAAACTGACTTGTTTTCCACAATCATACTTTAAACCCTGTAAGAAAATTAATGTATACTACTTTTGATGTTGCTTCTCACATTTGAGCTTCTTCTGTAAAGACATTATGTCCTGGGACACTCTAGGAATTGGGGCTGAGATGAGATATGAGGTTGACCACCACTGACTGCCACTGACCTCAAGATTGTATTTTATTGGGATGAGGGGAAGGAAAGAGCAAGAGTATGTTCTTACTCCCAGTAGAGCTACAAAACTGAATGCTTGTGGAGGAGACTGCGTTAGAGAAATTTTGCTCTAATATAAAATACATTAACCAGCAAAACAAATCCAATATACACCTCTTGGGTGTTTTCTCAGAGAGAGAACTTGGTGTGTAGAAACTATAGTGAAGACCAATTTCCTCTTTAGAAAACCAGCTTCTGCCAAGTGGATTTCAGAAGGAAGAGAGATTGATTACCAGAGAGCTCTACCCTATGTTCATGGCTTTAGGGCAGATGTTAATTGTCTCTGGCCTTCAATTAGCTGTCCAGCAATTGCAGCCTGCCTTTCTAAAGGACTGTGCTAGGTAATTATGCATCCAGTGCTGGGTGGGTCAGGCTAAGGAAGGTGAAACTTAAGCTTGGAAGTAGAAGGATTGGGAGTGGGAAGTGGACAGTGATGTGGGCAGAGCTTTCTATTTCACAAGGCCAGGCAGAGTCCTGAACTGAAGCATTCTTTCTGTATATGCAAACACAGGACCATTATCCCAGAAATGAAAAATAGCTGCTGCCAGAAAAAGACAGAGGCACAAGACTGGTTGGTTGGTTGGTTGGTTGGTTGGTTGGTTGGTTGGTTGGTTGGTTGGTTAGTTGGTTGGTTGATTTTTATTTTTTTGTTTGTTTTTGAGACAGGGTCTCTCCATATAGCCCAAGCTGTCCTGGAATTCACTATGCAGACCAGGCTGGACTGAAACTTACCAAGATCTGCCTGCCTCTGCCTTCTGAGTGCTGGAATTAATGGCATGCCCACACTGAGGCAGAATTTGTTTTTATGTCTATTATTAGTTTCTCTTCTTATTGCTGTGACAAAATACTTGACAAAGCAACTTAAAGAAGGGTGTATTTTGCCTCATAGTTAGAGGGTACTGTCCTCCATAGTGGTGAAGTCATGACAGCAGTAGTGTGAGCCAACTGCTCACTTTGAATCCATAATCAGTAATCAGGAGAAATGAATGCTAATGTTTAGCTTGCTTTCTCCTTTTATTCAGTCCATGGGATGGTGCTGCCCATACATGGTGTGGGTCTTCTCACCTCAATTAACCTAGTCCAGAAACACCCTTATAGGCATGACCAAAGAATTGTTTCCGAGGCGATTCTAGATCCTGTCAAGTTGACAATCATTGATAACTATCATAATGTCTTCATTTGCAATATGGATCACACTGGTTTTGAACTTGAGGCAGTCATCCTACCTGAGCCTCCCAAGTACTGGGATTACACACATGAGTCACCATACTTGGCTGCCTTCTGATTTCTCCCCCATCTGCACTGCTTCATTGTTGTGTTCTGATCCAGGACATAGATGGGACAGAGGTGATACAGGAACTCATTGGAAATGTTGTACAGGTCCAAGTCAGCATTAAGTAAGTCAGCAATACTCACTAGCAGAGTTACTGGCAGCACCATCATGGGCTCCCCTTGCAATTATCTTTTCCTTGTCATAGCTTCTTCAGTTTAGTATTAACTTGAGACACTTTCTTGTTTGATTCTAGAACCATATTGTGAAATGCCAGGTCTTTGATCCCTGTTTCTTCTAAAGGTCCTCCTGTGGCACCCTGTTTTGTACCTGTGTCTTGACTTTCCTATTGTTAATGTGTGAAGTCAAACTCCTTCCTTAAAGGTATAGAATTGCCCTGTGTTAGAGTTTTAAGCATACCCCATCTCTCAATTGTGAATATTGGCTCTGTGGTTCCAATCTGCAGAACAAACAGCATATAAAAGTACATTGAACATTCTTGACTGTGGTAATAATGTAAGCACAGGTTCTCATAGAGCATACCTTATAAAACTAGGGAACAACTGAATGTTATCTCAGAAAATAGCAAGGTAAAGGGCAAATGAGCTACCCCCGCTGGTTGCCAGCAAAGATCCTGGATCAGTTTTCATGTTTTTCATTCTACATTTCCCTACTGCAGGCTTCTTTCAGAACCATTTGCTTTTCTAGCATTTCCTGCTTCTAGAGCACTGAAAAGTAGGCTCTAGATGCAGGCAGCCTCTTGTGAATATAGGCAAGGAAACTTGACTGAGTTTTTCCTTTGCTACTTTCTCTTTATGCTAGCACCTATATATTGGAGCTATGAAATCATTGGATCTATGTCTGATCTTTGGGAAAGCAAAGGCCCATTGAGTTTTAACCATCTAGTAAGACAGCTATAGGAATTGAAATGCCTGACTTCCCTTGAATAGGCTTCATAGGTACATACCTGGGGAGCCATCTTGGCTGTTATTTGTTTGTGAGTTTACCTTAAATCCCAGCTTCTTAAACTGTGGGTCACAACCTCGGGTTGTGTCACCTAACTGAATGTGAGTGAGTCACAAAAAGCTTGATAAGAATAAAAGATTTCTGAACATACAAGAACCAAAAACAGCTGGGCGGTGGTGGCACACGCCTTTAATCCCAGGAATCAGGAGGCAGAGCCAGGAGGATCTCTGTGAGTTCGAGGCCAGCCTGGGCTACCAAGTGAGTTCCAGGAAAGGCGCAAAGCTACACAGAGAAACCCTGTCTCGAAAAACAAACAAACAAACAAACAAACAAAAAAGAACCAAAAACATTAAAACTCAAGTAATGAATCTGAAGTGTTTCTGGCAGTGTTCACCCATGGTGTATGTAGCTCATGACTTCGCTGCAGCCTTCGTTCCAAACACAAAATAAAGTTTACTTTTCATTGCACATGCTATCACAGTGTACATTGCCAGCAGGCTTTGCCTGAAATACCTTGATTCAGATTTAAGAGTACTATGTGTTATAAGTTTCCAGGGTTTTTTTTTCTTGTTATTAGCAGCTGTTGTTTCTTGTTGATAGCTCCCTGTTTGTAGCTTTCCTTGACAGGTATCCCACAGCTCTGGCATCTCCAACATCTTGGGTTCTCCAGGACAATTCAGGCTTCACTTTAACAGCTTCACACAATGGTCTCTCTAGGCCTCCCATCAGGGACAGCCCTGCCACATGCAGCTTTCTTTAGTCATGGAGAGAGATTCCATAATCCCTTTCTTCTATCCTTAACTCTAAAGCCAGCACCACGGGGATGAAGCTGCCAACCAAATTCTGCTGCTTACTGGGGCTGGAACATGGCCCCATTCCAATTCCTGGTGCCCTTTTTTCTCCTCAAACTGTACGTTTTATATTTTTATTTGCCCAACTTGCTCCTTTTCATTATAGATCTTCATAAGAGTGAACACTAGTAACCATATGACAGAGTCTATATGAAGCTGTTTTGAAATTTCCTCTGCCAATGGAATTAATAAAACTCTTCACTCTAGTTTCAGGCAGACTCTTTGGACAAGGGCAAAAAGCAGCCACATTCTTCACCAAAATATCACAAGGACAATCTCTAGACCACATATTAACATTCTTCTCGGAAACCTCTTGAACCAGGCCCCCACAGTTCAAATCACCCTCAGCACCACAGTCTTCTGTGTTCTTACTAGGATGACCCATTAAGCCCCAATTAAAGTGTTCAACTGCTTTCCTAATCCACAGCCCTAAAGCCCACATTCCCCCCAGACAAAAGCACAGTCAGGCCTATCACAGCAATACCCCAGTCCCTGGTTCTGTCTTAGGGTTTCTATTGCTGTGAAGAGGCATCATGACCACAGCAACTCTTTTTTTTTCACAGCAACTCTTATAAAGGAAAATATTCAATTGAGGTGGCTTACAGTTCAGAGGTTTAGTCCATTATCCTCATGGTGGGAAGCATGGCAGCATGCAGGCAGATATGGTGCTGGAGAGGAGCTGAGAGTTCTACTTCTGGATCCACAGGTAGCAGGAAGAGAATGCCACACTGGGCATGGCTTGAGCATCTGAGACCTCAAAGCCTGCCCCCAGTGGCACACCTCCTCCAAAAGACCAGACCTCCTAATAGTGCCACTCCCTATGGGTTTATGGAGCCATTTTTATTCAAACCACCACAGAGTGTTTCTTTTTCTTGTTTTTGGCAGTGCTGGAGATCTAACCAGGCTCTTGCCCAAGCTGGGCAAATGCTCTACCCATGAGTTATATCCCCTGCCTATTCCTTTTTTATTTCTGGAATTTTTAAGGGTACAGGTGTTTTATGTTTATTAAGAAGAAATTTGGATCTTAGTATGTAGAACATAACTAAAACCCAGCACTTGAGAGATGAAGGCAAGAAGGTAATGAATTCAAAGCCAGCCTGGGGGGTAGAGTGAGACCCTATTCTAAAAAATAAATGCAGATGTATTTACAGTTTGTCAAGATGACTTTAAAAATCTTAACACTGTTAATACTGCACAGTCTGTGAAGGGGTTTGAACATCTTCTAAATCCTGGTAATTATGCCTAACTCAAAGAGGTGTGGGTATATGGAAACCCAGATTATAAACCTCTATATCCTAAGTGCTTTCTCTTTAGAAATAATTCACAATGGGTCTCCTTTAAGAATTCCTTTGTTTCTTTTTTTTTAATGCCTACCAATTCTGATTTGTGCTGCCTATACATCTGTCTTAAGAGTTTCTATTGCTGCAACAAAACACTATGACAAAAAAACAAGTTGGGGAGGAAAGGGTTTATTCAGCTTACACTTCCAAACTTGTTGTTAACTGAATCAGCACAGGAACTCAAACAGGGCAGAAACCTGGAGGCAGGAGCTGATGTAGAGGCCATGGAGGGGTGCTGCTTACTGGCTTGCTTCCAAGGCTTGCTCAGCCTGCTTTCTTAAAGAAGTCAGGACCACCAGCCCAGTGATGGTGTCAACCACAATGGGCTGGGCCCTTCTCCATCAATCACTAATTAAGAAAATACCTTACAACTGGATCTCATGGAGGCCATTTCTTCAACTGAGGCTCCTTCCTCGCTGTTGACTCTAGCTTATGTCAAGTTGACACACAAAACCAGCCAGGTCAACATTCATGGATGTGAGGCTGTCCATTGGCATGAAGTTGGAAGGGTGGAATGGAGTGGAAGTAGATCTGGGAGAAATTAAGAGTAGGGAAATGGGAGGTGAGTAAGATCAAAATACATTGTGGGCATAAGAAGTTCTCAAAAAATAATAAAAATATTCTATTTTTTAATGTAGTTTTTAAAAATGTAGTTTAAAAAATGTAGTTTTAAATGTTAACAATTAGACCTGGGAGATACCTCAGTATGTAAAGGCACTTACTGCTGCCAAGCTTGGTGACTCAGTTTGACTCCCAGGATCTGCACAGTGAAAGGAAAGAAGCAGCTCCTACAAGTTTTCCTCTGACCACCACACTGCTTTGGTACATTATGCACTTGCACCTGTGCGCGCGTGCGCGCGCGTGCACACACACACACACACACACACACACACACACACACACACACAAATGTAATTAAAAAAGAATTGTGGGGTAGGGAATACAATAAAATGGCCACAAATTTTTCCTCAATTTGTTTCTTCCTAACCCAGGAAATAATATTGTTTATGGTATAAAAAATTACCCAAGAGTCTAGAATTCTTTTAAAATCCCTTTTAGATTGTTTAAAATTAACAGTAAAAGGTAGCTTGTACAATGATGCTAGTTTAAGAACATTACTTCCATTCATTTATTTCATCCATCAAACCTGTCTTCCTATATAATATTTACAGCTGTGTGAATTGATGCTGTGATGTTTATCTAATACTAACAATTCAAGCAGCTATAAATGAGAGGGAGGAATATGAATATATGTTGCAAAAGCATAGTCCCACATACAAATCTTGGTCCCACAGAAAGGACCAGGGCCACCTTGAAGACTAGTTAGGGAATATCAAAGGTGGGACAGCCTGGAAGAGATTGGAAATGAAGGACAAGATCAAATACACTTACAAATAAACCCAGAAACCACAATGAGGTGTTTACTTAAGGAGTCATTTATTTATATATAGGCCTCTTAAGCCTATAGTGAACAAAGCTGGAACACTTGAAGCAACAAAATAAAGTAGTGGTAGATATCAGTCAAAATATAGAATAAATTTATAGTATTTATAAAAATGAATGAATAAATTAATACATGGGCAATAAATAAGTCTATCATGCACACAAGGTTCAGGTACACTCTGCTATTATGGTTTTGATCTAAAGTGTTGCAAAAAGTCCCTGTGCTAAAGGCTTGGTAGCAAACTGATGACTTTTGTCCAGAAGTGACTGGATCATAAAAATTCTGGCCAATTGAATGGAGAGCTGGGAGGTGGTAGAACCTTTTGGAGCTGGGGTGTGAATGGAGGAAGTGGGTCACCTGAGTGTGCCCTTGGCTATTTTATACTAAGCCCTCATCGTCCTTTCTGCTTCCTCAATGCTATGTAGTGATATCACTGTGTTTACTAGAGATGCTGTGATATTTTTACCTCACTCAGGTAGTTGACCACTGTGATACCTTGCCTCACTCAGGCTCAACACAATGAAATCAGGTAATCTTGGATTGAATATTTGAAACCATGAACCAAAATAAATCCTTCATCCTTTAAGTTGTTTTTCTCAGATATTTTGTTGCAGAAATGGGAAAGTTGAGTATGACTACCCTTAAGGAGGTGGAGCATAACTGTGGGCCTTCAGTGATGGTAACATCCTACAGAAGAATGTAGGCTGAAGGGAATGGAGAAAGCTTACATTCACCATTCACATTCATCAGATGCACCATGTGATTGGATTGATGCTATAGAGATAAGACATGATAGCAATATATACCCTTTGTGTGATGATGACAAATGGTACTCCACCTGTGTAGTCTGTATCCTAAATTCATAGACCCAATCTAATTATAAAAAGGGGAAAATCAAATGAGGAATGTGTTACAGATGCCTGAAAAATTCTCCTCAGAAGTGTCGAGAACACCAAAGTAAAGGGAAGTCTAATTATCTATCTATCCTACTCTATTCAGGCTGCTGGAACAAAATATCTTAGACTAGATGATGAAACTGCTCACCTCCTAGCATCCAAGAAGCCAAAAGGGAAGGTGATCTTAGGACAGATAGCTCCTTCAAGGATACACACCCCAGTGACCTACTTCTAGTCACACACTGACTCCAAAGGGTTCTACTACCAGGCATTTATGTTGTTGTTTGAAACATGGTTTCACTATGTAGGCCTGGCTGGCCTGGAGCTCACTGTGTAGACCATGCTGGCCTCACTCACAGAGATCCTCCTGGGTGCCACAATTAAAGGTGTTTACCACCATGCCTGATACTACCAAGTATTTCTAACCATTCTGGATGCTGAAGTCCAAGGTTAAGGCACTAGCAGATTTGGTGTCTGCTGAGGTCTCATTTTCTGGCCCAAAGATGAACATTTTTTTCTCTGTGCCCCCACATAAAGACACTAATCCCCTAGTGAAATAAACTCTATTTATCCCCCAAATACTCCACCTCCTAGTTCTTATGAGGTTAAGGTTAAGGTCAGTTGGTTGGTTGGTTTTTGAGAAAGGGCTTGACTATAGCTCAGCTTATCTATGAACTCATTATCTTCCTGCTTCACACTCTGCTATGTAAGTAACACTGTTCCTTGAGAGTTGTGAACAAATGTCTACTCATCCCAGATAGGGATACAGACCAAAGTACAGCTAGTGCCAAAGTCCAACTTGGTGAACCAGTGAGTTTTTTAGGAATTACAGGAATATGGATGAGAAGTTATTTATAGGAGCAGAAAGGACTCAAAAACAGCTGCATCGCCAAAGCCCACCCCAGCATGAGGAACAGCTCATAAAAGCTGGAAATTGGGAGCACACTATACAACTTATAGGCAACAAGTTGGAAAGTGTCCTTGCAAGCTAGTTCTGTTAGTATAAGCCTCTTCTAGGAAGCTCAATTTGTCTGAGTTTTCTAGGCAGCTGGATTGCTTTCTGCTTTTTCCAGGTGGCTGTGCTTGTCTGAGTCTTCACAGCAGTCTTTACTGCTTATATAGTCTTGGGGAAGGAAGAGCCCATGAGTGTGGTCAGTTCCTGGGACTTTCTGAAGCTAATGAATTTTTTACATCCTGTTTTAACAAGCTTCCCTACAGGATGGAGTGTTTTACTTCCCCTTAGAACATCTTGTTGTTTCGCCTCCCTTTTTCCATTCTGTGTCTTAAAGTGTTTCCCTCCAAGATAAAAGTTTTTGCCTAATAAACTGCTACACAACATCTTCATCCTGAATTCTGAGATTATAGGAATATATCTCCATGTGTGACATGATTGTGCTTTTAACATATACATTTGAGGGGAGGGACAAGCTTTCAGTTTTGTAGTAGTCACAATGAAAGAGGCTTAAGAAAATGTAACCACTGAATATAGTGTGGTACTTGGCTGGGATCCTAGGCCAGGAAAGGAACAATAAATAATATATAAAAATTAGTAAGATATAAAATAATTTATAAAAGTATAAAAATTAAAAATATAATAATATTAAAATGATATATGACCTTTAGTTAATATTAATGTACTAATGTTGAAGTGCCTTGTTAGTGCAGTAGGTAGTACATCAGACTCAAAATGTACCAATATTGATTCATTAGCTGGAGTAAATTATATTAGACTGTTTTCCATCACTACAACAAAATATGAGATGATCAACTTATAAAGGAAAAAAGTTGTTTTGGCTTATGGTTTTAGTTTACTTTTAGGCCTGTGATGAAGCACCACATCATAGAAGGAACACATGGTAGAAGAAACCATTTATCTCTTGGTAGCAGAGAAGCAGAGGGGGAGGGAGGAAGGAGGAACTGATAAACTACAGTCCCCTTCAAGTATATATTCTTAGTGACCTAACTTCCTCCCTCTTGACTCTACCAACTGAAGGTTCTTCGATTTCACAGTAGTGGCCTTCAGGGGACCAAACCTTTAAAACATAAGACTATGAGAGATACTTTAAGATTCAAATGATAGTACACTATACCATACAAATCTCAGGCTTAATAATAGAGGAAACTGGAAACTCCTTCCTTTTATTTAAATTTTCTATAATTATTTTTTTCTTTTTAAACATGAAGTGTTTGTGGTTAGAAATATACTCAATTGGTATAATTCTTGCTTAGCATGTACATGCCCCCCTTGGAGAGGAAGGTAGGGATGGGGGTGGCAGGGAGGTGACATCGCTGTATATTTGATAAAATACTATATCAACATGAAAAAACACTGGAAAGTGTATGGGCTTTACAATCAAAAATACATGTTCAATTCCTCACTGTGTTTGTATCAGGCTACCCAGATTTAATAACCCCTCATAATGCTTTCTCTCAGACTTAAGTGTTTAGTAGAATCCAGGTCAGTATACCCCAGAGACACGTACACATCAATGTCCACTGAAGCACTGTTCACAATAGCCAAGTTATTAAATTGGCCTGGGTGTCCCATCAACAGAATAGTAAGAAAAATTGTAGGGTAGGATGTGAGTGTGTCTGTGTGTGTTTTTTATTTGGCTACAAAGAAAAATGAAATTATGCCATTTGTAGGGAAGTAGATTATTGGTGAAATTATTAAGGCCACTCCACATAGTTAAAAGATGAAACTGGAGATCATTTTGTTAAGTACAATAAGTTAAATCAGAAAAAACAAACATGTTTTCTCTCATGTAGAATCTAGATTAAACATATACATGTATATGCATATGACATGAAAGAAGTAGAATGGTTAGTATTTGGGAAGAGGATGGATAAGAAGGAGGCAAAGGAAGGTAATAGAGTGTGAGTATGAGCAAACTGTGATTTAAATGTATGAAAATACAAGAATGAAACCCATAATGCTGTAAAAGTGAATATATGCTGATAAAAAAGTAAATGCTTAATGGATATAATAACATATTAGCAGTGTACTACATTGGAGGCTGAATAATAATGTGTTATTTGGTGAAATGAGCAGGAGTCTGAAATAATTACTGTGTATTGAGAAGAGCTTTATGGGAAAGAAGCTGGAAAGAGAAAGCTATGGTGGCTAAACTCAGGACTCAGAGAATGGGGGCTGTCTAGGTGGGAAGGAGCTGTGAGGGAAGAAATTTCTGTTCAGGACCATGGCACTGAGATTCGGGGGCTGTGCTCAGAGAGGAGGTGGGGCACAGGGTCTTTAAATGCAAGTCATTGTGATGTGATGAATTGGGTGAGTCGGGGTCAGCCTGTTTGCTTTGTCTTCTTGCCCCAGTGCCCTTGCACACAGGAAAAGTTCTGAAACACTTGGTTTGTAAGTTGATGGATTACATTCCTAATGAGTGTGTAATCAGTGTAAGAATATCCACAGACATAAAATAGGCTATTGAATGTCATCTTTAACTGCATTGTGGTTATAGCGTTAGACCATGTATTGCCTGTGATAGCATTGCTGCTGAGAGTTCTTAAGTAGAATTCATGAATGATATCCTTGCAGTAGATTCTTCTGTATTTTTCATTTTTAAAAAATAGGAAAAGAAGGACCTCCCCCCATGCCTGATAGGGATTTTAAAAGGAGAAGCCTCTTACAGCTTAATCATGGGAAGTGTTAGGAACATTCCCCGAGGTCAGATATACTGGGTTCTTGAGTTGACAGAGCCTGCATAAACTTGTACATCATAAGGCAGGAGGCTCTGATATTCCAGCTGTTGCCAGCATGCCTTCGTGACTCCTCGATGCTGTAGGCAGCTGGATTCTGCGGTGGCAGAGGCGGGCTGTGGGTCCCTGAAGCACTTAGCTGCCTTTGCAGACAGAGTGAGCCACAGTCTACAGCAGCGAGCAGGGATGCAGGTAAGAGACTCTAGCGCTCCTTCTCAGGGCATCTTATCCCCGAAGGGAACTCTTTTAAAAATCACTTGTGCTATTTGTGAGGGGGGTGGTGTAATTCCCAATGCTTCTTTTGTTCTACTGTCTTAAAGGGCAGGTTGTTTGTCAGCTCACAATGGCGTGGGTCTGATCTGGCAAGATCTGCAAACATTCTCATTGTTTATTGTTCTTTCTAAAGATGAAAAATCATGCAAATCAGGGTGCAGATTCTGACTGGAGCTCTGCAACCATGCACACATGTGAGAGGGGACATGTTTGTCCATACTGCATGCATGTCTAAGGATACATGCAGTTTTTGCAGCCTTGATTTTTACAGCTAGCTGAAAGCACGTTGGAACTGAAAATTGTCGTCCCTACTGGTGGGACTGGTAGCCCTTGCTGTGTAGAAAAATTGCTCTGTGTGAGAAGCACATGGGTGACCTGAGTATGCTGGCACTAGGATGCCGGAATCTGTGAAGACCTGTCTGCATTGCCGTTTCTTTTTCAGTAGCTATAAGATGCAGGCACTCTCACTCCTGAGACACTGAGTGTGGACACTGAAAGAAAATGGTGAGTTAGTCACATCCAAATGGGGGTGAGTGGGTGGGTAAAAAACAGGTGTGCATGCTTGGTCATGCGATCGGTCCATGAGTACATTCACACAGCTTGCTAACTGCAGTGAAAAAAAAAACCTACAAGGAGAAAATGGAATCTCCATGGCTTTTAACATTTTTAGTTCTTGTAATTTGTTACTTATTTTGATTATGATAGTGTTCTTTCTTTAAATGTATTATTATACATGTACTTGTGTTTTCTTTTTCTGCCTCTTACATTGTGATTAAAAATGCAGGTTATTGTTTTTGGTCATGTTGCTAAATGATGAATTGCCTTTGCTACAGGCAAGGAAGCTTTCATATGTGTGGAAGGAATGCCATTTTCACAGGGAAATTGCTGCATAGCTATCTCTGTACACACATACACACACTATCTGAGTCTGTATCCACTGACTCATGGGAGTAGGTGTCATCTTGAATCACACATTTAGGCATTGATTATGCCAGTGCAGAGGCAAAAAAAAAAAAGGAAAAGAAAAGGCAAATTAAGGAAAGGTTTTCTGAAATCTGGTAGCATTATAACTAAACAACTTGCTGCCTACCAACTGCATTTATAAAATGAATGAAAAATAATTTTAAACATAAAAATACTGGTACAAATTTGATGAATGGTTGGCATATTTTCTAGGCAAAGTATAGATAGATAGGTAGGTAGGTAGATAGATATAGATATAGATGATGCCATGGGAAAATATTGCATTTGTGGTAGAAAAGGGGACATGTCTATATACTTTATTATATATAGTAGAAAAAAAAACCATTCTTGTGCATACATATACGCACATACATACCTACCTCTATCTTAAGGAGAAACTTTGCAGGGGCATTCTCATTCATTCAAGCATGCACAAAGGCATTTTTTTCAAAGTTCTGGAAATAATCACAAGTATGCGTTAACCAAATGGGTTGTAGAAGGTTTCTGCTACCCAGCTGTAGTGACAAATGACTTAGTAAATGCCTATTAGCTACTTCGAGCTTTGCACAGACTGGCCACTCCCCCAAAGTCTGACTTTGGATGCTGGAGGATGGGGAAGGTAATAATTTATGTGGCCTTTTAGAATACTTTTGTATGGCTCTTTACTACTTTAGATTTTTTGTGTGTCTGTGTGTGTGTGTGTGTGTGTGTGTGTGTGTGTGTGTGTGTGTGTAAGTACATGTGTATGTGTGTGTTTATGTATGTGATGGTCATGTTTGAGGAGCCATAGGAAGAAGCTGGCATTTTATGTCCACTTTGAGCTATCCATCTTTCCTTTTCCTTGGTCACTAGAGGTTTTAGTTAGTTTCTGCTAGAGCAACTTAGCTGTCAAATCATTGGTAGACATCTCTGGATGTCCAAAGAGATTCAGGATCTACTTAATTATTTACACACACCCCTTTAAAAAATAAAGTCTTAGATGGGGTGAGGAGATAGCTCAAATTAATTTTTTTAAATTAAAACTATCCTTAATCCCCTCACCCAGTGATTCCACTACAGAACGTGGAAATGTCTTTGCTTTGAAGTCTTGTTTCAATGCAAATATATATTTTACATATGCAGTCATTCTCCAAATAGTGTATGTAAACTGGGTTTAAAAAATACAAAAATCTTTTATATGTACTATGCCTGGTATTTTAAGATGTGAGAAATCTGTCTTACACTGTAGACATTTAAAGCTGTTTCTAGCCATTCACAATTACAAATAATACTTAAGTAAGCATATTTTACTGAGAGAGTCATACATTTCCATGTGGGTTATCTTAAAACATGGTAGATACGTATTTAGGAGGTGGACCTATGAAGTGTATCCTTGCTATTTATGCTTCATTCACCAGCAACCTAGGAAGTCCTGTTCCTCTTACAACTTTGCCAATATTAAACATTAATTTTATAATTCTGTGGTTTATTAAGTAACCACCAGTTTTAACATGCATTTTTGGGGGCTGGGAAACAGCAATCTTTTTTTGTATATTTATTGGTCGTTTTTTTTTTTTCTTTTTGTTCATTACTGTTCATATTCCTATTAAAAATGGGCCTTTCTTCTCAATTTTTTTATTCATTTTATATACTAACCACAGATTCCCCCCTCATCCCTCCTCCCAATCCCCCTCCATATTCCCTCTAACTCCCCCCTCGACCCACCCCTCATCCCCTCCTCCAAAAGTGTAAGTTCTCTAAAAGTGGGCCTTCCTTTTTTTTTTCTTTTTTCTTTATTAAGAAATTTCCTACCCACTCCACATACCATCCACAGATCCCCCCTCCTTCCTCCTCCCACTCCCCAGCCCTCTTTCCCAAGCCACCCCACATCCCCACATCCCCCAAATCGAGGTCTCCCATGTGGAGTCAACAGAGCCCAGCACACTGAGCCCCTTCCCACTGCACCAAGGCTGTGCAAGTCGTCACACCACAGGCACTGGATTCCCAAAAGCCTGCCCATGCACCAGGGACAGATCCCAATCCCCCTGTCTGGGTGCCCCCCAAACAGTTCGAGCCAAACAACGTCTTCCGTATCCAGAGGGCCTAGTCCAGTCCCATGTGGGCTCCACAGCCACCAGACCACAGTTCATGGGCTTCCACTAGTGTGGCCGGTTATCTCTGCACATCCTCCTATCATGATCTCAACGTCCCTCGCCTGCAGAATCCCTCCTCTCTCTCATCAGTTAGATTCCCAGAGCTCAGTCTGGTGCCTGGCCGTGGATCTCTATATCTGCCTCCATCAGTCACTGGACAAAGTGTCTACAATGACTGTTAGGGTATTCACCAGAGTAGACCACTCCAGGCACCCTCTGGACCACTGCCAGCAGACCAAGGTGGGGTCATCCTTGTGGATTCCTGAGAGCCTCCCTGGCACCCTGCCTCTTCCTGTTCCCATGATGTCCTCATCTATCATGGGATCTTCCTCCCTGCCCTCCCACTCTGTTCCTATTCCAGCTTGACCCTCCCATTTCCCTATGTTCTCATGCCCCACTCCTCGCAAATTGCCACCCCCCCACACACCCAGTCTGCTCATGTAGATCTCATCCTAAAAGTGGGCCTTTCTTAATCATTGTCATTTAGGTTACAATACATCCATACAGTATGGTGTGTACTTTTCAAACATTTACTGTTGGTTAGGGTTAGATTATTTCTGTAACACATAAGTTGAATCCTCTTCTTATGGCCTACACTTGGTGACTCTGTACTACCTACCAGTTCTATATTTTGGTGGCCACTAGCTTCTAGCAACTATGTGTTATTGTTGCTGGTATCTTGTTACTGTTTGTATGGCATTATATGCAACCACCCAAAGTTCTGTTGATTCTGAAATAGTCTACAATGCTTTTCAAAGAAGACAAAATGACTAAGGATGAAAACAAACCAGAGTTTTCAGACTGATGTGTTACTTTGTATTGTAGAAAGAAATCCTAGCTTAGAGAAGGTTGATTGCTTCTGGTAGGGATTCCTGACCTCTCATAAGAGATTGGAGTGCTCAAGTACTAGAGGAGAGTGCCATGTCCTGTACGCCCTGTCATGCTCTTCGTCTGCCAAGTATTAGGTAAAAGAAAGGGCTATGCCGAGGACTTTAGAAATGTTTGTGATCCCAGCATCATTTGTTGTTGCTAAGGTAAGGGGACACTGAGTTCAAAGCCAGAGTAAGCTACATATTGAGATGCTGTGTCAAACAAAGAAACAAAATTGGAAGAAGGGTACAGGGATTCAACTTGATGTGATTGCTATGATCCTCAATTGTCACCTCCATGGTTGACACTAAGTAACCCTGGTCTATTTCCTTCACATAGTTTTCCAATATACCAGAAATAAGTAAAACAGACCCTTTGTCTTAGTTAGTTTCTGTTGCTATGAGGAGACACCATGACCATGGCAACTCTTATAAAAGGAAAACATTTTGTTGGGGCTGGCTTACAGCTTCGGAGGTTTAGTTCACTATCATCGTGGCAGGACATGGTGACATGCAGGCAGACATGGTGCTGGAGAAGGAGCTGAGAGTACTACATCTTGATTGGCAGGCAACAGGAAGTAAACTGAACTAGGTGTAGCTTAAGTATAGGAGACCTCAAAGCCTACCCCCACAGTGACACACGTCCTCCATCAAGGCCACAGCTAATTCAACAAGCCATATCTCCTAATAGTGCCACTCCCTGTGATCTTAGAGGGGTCATTTACATCAAACTATCACAATCTGGCTCCAGGGATGTTCCTTATTCTTTGATATTAAATTAAAATAAACAGGTATATGTAGGATGAAGTCATTAGATATATACTCCTTTCTGACTCAAATAGTAGGTCTCCAATTGGTCTTGTTACAACCTGTGACCACACTTATATTAGTAAATCTCTCAACAAATTACATTCTGTGCAGCCATAGATTTGTCTGCTTCTCCTAATAAAATTAAGATTTATTTATTTTATTTTATGTATATGACTGTTTTGCCTGTGTGCATTTATGTGCACCATGTGTATTTCTGTTGGATCCCCTGGAACTGATTATGGATGTTTGTTAACCACCATGTGGGGGCTGGGAATCAAATCAGGGACTTCTGCAAGAACAACAAGTGGTTTTAACTACTGAGCCATCTTTCTAGCCCCTATCTGTCTCTCTTTCATAGGTCTCACAATATCTTGGGAAGGTTTTCATACAGTAGGACCAAATTGTTCTAGAACAGTATATTATGATAAAACTTTGTTTATAAACCATTCAGCACACCAGTGATTTAATACCCATACTTTTTCTTAATGAAAGGAACATGACAAACCAAGGATTCAAATGTCTAGTTTGCTAATCCCTGTTCTGCATAGCAAGACATATACTAGAACTTTAAAATCACCAGTGGCTTGACCTGGTGTTAACCAGGCTTTTAAGCTCAGCTACTTGAGAGACTAAGGCAGGAAGATTCAAGTTCAAGTCTAGGATGGGCAATTTATGTGAAAATAAAAGTAGATTGGAATTATAGCTCAGTGGTAGAGTGCTTGTCTCATAGGCCTGAGGTCCTACATACTTGCAGTTCCCGGTGTTGTCAAAGGGGAAATGACAACAACAACAAAGTATGTATAATTGCTCATTTTATAAACACTGTGAAGGGATAAGGAGAATGTTAGGCTAGTGATATATCCCAATTGGTAAAGTGCTTGTCTAGCATCCAGGAAGTCCCTGGATTCAAACCCCAGTATTGCATAACGTGGGCATTTGGGTACATACCTTAATTCCAGCATTTAGGAGGTGGAAACAGGTGGATCAGAAGTCTAGGGTTATCTTTGGCTATATAGTTAGCTCAAAACCAACCTGAGACACATGAAATCCTGCCTCAAGTAAGAGAAGGAAGGAAGGACAGATGGAAGGGTGAGACAGGCAGAGAGAGTAATGGGGAGAGAGAAGGAATATGCGTATGAGAATGCCAGGAAGAGTTTTATGTGGTAGAGAGTGTGATGAGGTTTGGAAAACTATGTTTTTAAGAACAAACAACCAAACTTTCCTGGCCTCTTTTCAGTTTTATCTGGGGGCAATGTTGTTTTACCCAAGTGGAGCTCCACAGACTTCATTTTGAAGGCATAGCATTTTGAAGAGAGAGTCTGGCCCAGGGCTCAGGAAGTTGTTCTGACTGGAGGGACATAGGTAGGTTTCCCCTAGACCTGATGCCAGGGGACATTCAATGTCACCATTTTTATAGATAATGATTATTTCCTTTGGAAGGGACATGCAGAGTCAAGGATTAAAGTGCCAGGAATATAACTTTTGATACCTACATGTAATGGGTAGAAAAGTAGGAGAGAAGGAATTTGAAAGGAGAGGTTTCACAAAACAGATTCCTAATGTTTTCTTGACATCCAAATTGCTTGGAGAGCTGGTTTTGAAATGGATTTTGAGGCATGTCATTCTTCAGTGTTCAACTCTTTTCCCAGCCTTCTTACTAAGTTTGAGCAGATCCCAGTTCCTTGTTGCCTCAAATCTTGGGACCAAGTATGAAGTGATGGCGCCACAGAAATGAGAAAGGCCTTGCCACAGATTCTCAGAATGTGTGTTGTAAAAGCATAGTTTGTTCACTGGGACACTTGAACAGCAGTTATAATAGATTATTATAATTTCCAGGTCCAGGCTGCTGCTGCTGGTGTGTGTGTGTGTGTGTGTGTGTCTGTGTGTGTGTGTGTCTGTGTGTCTGTCTGTGTCTGTGTCTGTGTGTCTGTACATGCATATAGAGTTCAAAAGTCTATATTAGTGTCCTTATAACTTTCTACCTTCTTTTTGGTTTTTGTTTTTAGAGACAGGGTTTCACTGTGTAGTCCTAGCTGTCCTGGAACTTACTCTGTAGACCAGGCCACCTTATTTTTTAAAACAGTCTCTTAACTTAACCTAGAGGTCATCAATAATATGGTGAGTCTGACTAGCCAGTGAGCTTCAGGGATCCTCTTTTTTCAAATTTCTCTCCAAGACTGGTGTTACACACATACACCACCACATCCAGCTTTTACATAGATGTTGGTGATTCAAACTCAAATTTTCATGCTTGCACAGCAGGCATTTCCCAGCCTACTCCCCTCTTTAAAATTACTGGATAGTATTAAAAGTCAGTGCCTGTTAATTTGAGTTTGCATCATCTGTGAGTGGAATTTCTCTTTTAATGTATCTACTCCCCAACCCATTTAACCACAAATGACTTATCATTTTGTCTAAAGCAACTTCATTGCTACTTGGCATCTGAGTTTCTGTAAGCTAAAATGAAATCCCAAGGAAACTGCAAACCTTTTAAATCCATCTGTGAAGACATTGGAGAAATAAAACTCATCTGGTTTTCTAAAGTAATTGCTTTTCCCACATGGTATGAAAAACACAGGCTGGCATAGAAAGAGAAGTTTTAGCCAGGAGGCATTGTAGTAAACACATGACCTAAGTCAGGATGTTTCTGTGCTTGTGTTTTCCCCCAAAGGACATCCAGCAAGACACAAAAGACTGGGCATTGTAGTGTACATCTGCTATCTCAACTACTCCGAAAGTTGAGGCAGGCTTGCCTGGTCTGCATTGCAATTTTGAGACCAGTCTTGGCTGCATAGTGAAATCCTGTCTTAAAGATACTCTCCCAAATCCCCAAACAAAGAAAACTGCTAAATGAAAAGATCCAAGAGTTTGAACAGAACTTGCAGAAATAGTTCTTTTCCTTGTCATAATAGGTATAATTTGTCTGTTAATTTGGCAAATACAGGTTAATCATCCCTAGTCCACAAACCTGAAATCTAAAATTCTCTTGAATCAGAAACACAATGCCACAAGAGTTGAATTTCTACACTTGACATTATACATTATACTGTGATGGCTTGAAGTAAAAATGCAGGTGCACTAAAAACAGTAAACTAAAATTCTTTCAACTATGTATATGAATCATGTAAAACGTAAATGTGTGTCTATGTATATAAGTGCATGGCATAAGTTAGCATATTGCATTCATGTTTATAATTAAATTCCATTCCATAGGTATTTCATTTTTCATATGTGTATATATGCAAATAGTCCAAAATAATCTTTTAATTCCAAATTCAAATATGTCTTCTCCCAAACAGTTGAGATAAGAGATGCTCAACCATCTTGTTTCCATACCTGAAAATTTGGCAGAGGGTAATCAGACAGTCCCTACTCTGCAGCTGCTTGTGCTCTGGGAAGTCTGATGATTAATTGGCATTTCTACAAATGTAGCTGGTACCATTATTCTTAAATGTTCATGCTCTTTAAATGTTTTTGATAAGGTCTGTTCCTTTGTTGATTGGTCAGTTGCTTAACTGATTGCCTCTTTGGGGCTCTGGTGCCATATCCCACTGTCTCATTTCCCACTTCATGTCAAAGTTATGGGATGCTGTGTTGATGGAAGAGCCTACCACTTGTACTTGAACAAGGATTAATGTGACTCCTAAGAATTATCAGGAACGTGGGAAGGGTGGTGGAGAATACCAGGGGCTTACTTAGGAGACTTGTATGTGGAGTGTCTTGGGTGTCCTGTCTCCTAGTTACCTGACTTCTACACAAAGATCTGACTGATACGTGCCTCTAAGCTGTAGGGCAGACTAGCTATCTGTAATTGATGATGACTAAGTCTACCCTTTCCCAAATCACTTTTGTTTATACCCACAGCCAGTGGAGATGTACTTCCTGGATGCCACTTTCAAACGTGAATGTGAAACTAGAGAGAACATGAGACTTATGGGATGCTGACATTTCCCCTTTGTGGAAACGCAACTCTGTTTCCAAGGCAGGGACCCTGGGTTCCACCCTGGTTGTTCTGAGTTAATTGGGTACTTTGCAAATAAATTGGGCAGCTAGCTCTCAAGTATGATTCTCAGGCCACAGCATAGAACAGCTCCTGTTCATTGTGTGTCTGTGTCTGTGTGTTTATAATGGATATATATGCCACATCATACATGTGAAGGTCAGAAGAAAACCTCAGATATTGGTTCTTACCTTCCACCTTGTTTGAAACAGGGTCTCATTGTTTTACTGTTGCCTATACCAGGCTACTCACATACAAACTTCTAGGGATTCTCCTGCTTCTGCCTCCCACCTCAGTATAGGAGCAATGGGATTACTCATCCTCATACTTGCACAGCAATTGCCTTAGCCACTGAGCCACCTCTCTAGCCCATGTTGCTTTACTTGACAGTGTACTGTGAATAATAAGCTTGTGTAAGGCATGTTAGAATTTTATATCATGCTTAAATGAAAGGAGGAAGTACCTTAGTGTCTTACTTTCTATTTTAACAAAATACCATGACCAAGGCAATTTATAAAAGAAAATGTTTATTTAGGCTTTTGGTTTCAGAGGCAACAGGAACATCTCAAAACTCACATCTTCACCTGCAAGTAGGAGGCAGAGAGAGAACACACTAGAAATAACACAGGTCTTGGGAAACCTCAAAGCCTGCCCCCCAGTCTCTTTCAACAAGGCTATACCCCCAACCCTTCTCAAACAGTTCCACCAACTGGGAAACAAATATTCAAATATATGAGCCTGTGGGGCCATCCTCACTCAAACCACCACACTCAGTTATCGTCTGTTGAAAGTTTGTTCTGTCATAGCCCAGAGTTTTACTGGTGGCCTTGACACCTAGTAATCACTGAGTGACTGACTTAGCCTCTTGGGGGAAATGTCCGTCCTAACTCAGAACTTTGGGCTGTTCTCCCTGAGCTGTGTGTATTCTTCCTGGGCTGTATTGTGTCTTAGAAATCAGTTGGTTGGTGATTTTGTCATGGAGAACCATGGATGGCTCCTTTCATCTACAGACAGCTGTTGCATCTGTCTTAGCTGCATGGCTCAGAGGAACTCTACACAAATCTTCTATTATACCATGGGATCTCTGTGCCTCAGATTACTTACAGCTATCCACTTATGATTTGATCTGAAATGTCTCCCATAGCCTTATGTTTTGAATGTTCAGTCACTGCTCATAGCACAATTTGGATGGCTATGGAGCCTAGCTGGTAGAAATATGGATGAGCCTTTGAAGGTTATTCCTGCCCCTTATTCTGCCCTGCTTTCTCTGCTTACTGTTCCACTAAGATATGAAGAAGCCTCCCTCGTATGTTCCCACTGCCATTGAACTTCTTTACCATGTCATCCTTAGCTATGATGGACTGAAATCCCTCTGAAACCAGGAGTCCAAAGAAAGCATTCTTCTCATATTTTATCAGATATTTTATTACAGTGACTAGAAAAGTGACCAATGCACACATGTGTAATATAGTATGGCCTGTGATGACCATGTATCTGAAAGGCTATGAAGCTTCCTCAAGCTTGTTTATGGACATAAAGCTGGTATACTATAGATCATGATTAGAAGTATCTGCCAGCAAAACACCAGATTACATGGGACTCATATTTTACTAAGGCATTAGACACCATGTCATTGATAGAGCAAAAACTGATGATGAATTAGAGTCCTGTTCCAGTCATTGACAGCAAAAGCCAAGAATGGATGGGAAAGGAAGACCCTGCAGTGTTTGTTCATTAATGAATCCAAAAGATTTGGAAAATTTCCCCATCATCCTTGATAAAGATAGTTATGAAGTCTATAAGCAAAACAATAATGAATTAATTAGTAATAATACAGTAGTAAAAAATTTATTTAAGTTAGAATGTCCATATACAAGGTTATTTCATCAAGGACTTAGCTGTTTGCATCTTGAAAAAATACCCCCACCATGTGTAACATTCTTCACAGTGACTAAAAGTGAATGGCAGCAACAAGGGTATTTACATATTTTTCCTTCTTTTTTTTGTTTGTTTTTCTTTTTTTTTCTCTCTAAAATATTTACTAAATATCAAACCTAAAGTGAGACAATTACAGGCAAGGTCACAGGAAATGCCTTAACAAAGTGACAAGTAAATTATTTCCAGTAGTAAGATGAATTTTTTTTTACTAAAGTCTTATTTGTTTATTAATTAATTAATTTATGTATCTATCTCCTTATTTGTTTATTTATTTGAATTACTATGTTTTTTTTAGAATTTCTTTTTTTTTAATTTTAAATTTTTATTTTGCAATACAATTCAGTTCTACATATCAGCCACAGATTCCCTTGTTCTCCCCCCCCCTCCCGTCCCCCTCACCTTCCCCCCAACCCCCCCCCCCCATTTCCATCTCCTCCAGGGCAAAGCCTTCCCCACAGACTGAGGTCAACCTGGTAGACTCAGTCCAGGTAGGTCTAGTCCCCTCCTCCCAGGCCGAGCCAAACAATCCTGCATAGGCCCCAGGTTTCAAACAGCCAACTCATGCAATGAGCACAAGATCTGGTCCCACTGCCTGGATGCCTCCCAAACAGATCAAGCCAATCAACTATCTCACCCATTCAGAGGGCCTGATCCAGTGGGGACCCCTCAGCCATTGGTTCATAGTTCATGTGTTTCCATTCATTTGGCAATTTGTCCCTGTGCTTTATCCAACCTTGGTCTCAACAATTCTCGTTCATATAAACCCTCCTCATTCTCGCTAATTGGACTCCCAGAGATCCACCTGGGGCCTAGCCATGGATCTCTGCATCCAGATCCCTCAGTAGTTGGATGGGGTTTCTAGCACGACAATTAGGGTGTTTGGCCATCCCATCACCAGAGTAGGTCAGTTCGGGCTGTATCGTGTAGTCCTGGCTGTCCTGGAATTCACTCTGTAGATCAGGCTGGTCTCAAACTAAGAGATCCACCTGCCTGTTACCCAAGTGCTGGAACTAAAGGCATGCACCACCACTGCCCAGCTGATATTTACATATATAAAGGGTTGCCTTTTAGGCCCTGGAGAATATAGCTCATGGGTCACCTGTTAAGGTGCTTCATGCTAGGTGAAGAGCAGAGGCTGAGTAGAAGTGAACTGTAAGACCACTTCAGAGTCCCATGCTAGGGTGGGACATGAAGATTGGAATAGGGCTGGCATGTCTAAGGGCCCATGTGGTAAGGAGACAGGTGTGCCTAAGATGTGGCTTTAGGGAGCAGAAAACACAAATTGAGAGCATTGAATGCAGATTTCTCAGCTGTTGTAGTGAGCAGATGGAGTCTGGAAATAAAACAGTCATTCCTCATAAACAGAAACTCCCCATTGAGTTCTGGACCTGGTAGTCTCCAGAGGAGGATCAGATATGCCAATTTAAATAACAGTGAGGTTAATAGGATTTCTAGAGCATTTGTCTGTTTTCCCCGATTGGTGGTGTCAGCATGCTAAACCAGAACAGACACATTTTCGCCTTTCTATGATGCCAGCATTTATTGAAAACAATAAATTCACGAAGTATATCATGTTTTATTGGCAGGAATTTACCAAGTAGTCCCATCAGTATAAAGAGTCTCTGTGGGAATGAGTATGATATAATGAACTGTTGAAGGTTTGCTGTGAGTCAAGCTATAGAATCAGGCCTGAGTCAAGCCTCAGGGTGGAATTGAGCTGCAAAAGTAAGGAGTGGGACTGTGAAGGCCATAGAAGTAGGTCAAGACAGAAGAATAGATACACAAATGGATGGCAGACAAACAAGCAGAGTGACAGCAAATCAAGTGATCATTTCAACAGTAGGTATTGAATCTCAGTGAAGCTTCTGGGACACTCAAGAATTCTCTGCCTATTGAATCTCTGATGCATATACTGGGTAATCAGATGATAGGGTAGTAGGGGCCATTAGATGTCCTTTTAAAGTCCAGCTGAGAGTGTCTCCATTTTACTTCCATCTGATGTGTCCAATAAGTTCTTGGACCAGATTTTCCTATGTGGTTCGAAAAATCCTTAAGATTTTAAAATATTTTATTTTAATTGTGTGTCGGGGTGTGTGTGTGTGTGTGTGTGTGTGTGTGTGTGTGTGTGTGTGTGTGTGTGTGTGGTGTGGGGGTGTGGAGGGTGTATTATGTGCACATTAGTGCAGTGCCCACAGGGGCCCAGAGGCAATGGGTCTGTCTAGAGCTGTACTTACAGGTAGTTGTAAGCTGCCATACATGGGTACTGAGAACAGAACCTAGGTCCTCTGGAAAAGCAGTATGCAGCACTCTTAACCACACAGCCATCTCTCAGGCCCTTTCTGGTTTTAATATGACCATGTGTTCCTATAGTCCCAGTTTACTTCGGTAAATCTATAAAATCCATTTTACTTTTAGAAATACAATCTTGTTTTAAACTTTCTTTTTATTTATTTTCTGTGTCTTTTACATCATGCACCTTGATCCCTTTCATCTTCCTATCCCTTCATATCCACCCTCTTCCCTTGCAACCCCATCCCCAAAATAAAGTAAAATTTAAGAAAAAGTAAGAAGAAAAAAGAAAGAAAGAAAAATCTTGTCGTGGAATCCATAGTGTGACACAGTAAGTCACACAGTTTACCCATTTATCCATAATATCTACTTGGAAGTGTTCATTGCAACAAGTCATTGGTCTGGTTTGAGGCCTCTGGTTTCTGCTACACTATTGATACTGGGCCCTTAATGGAATTTCTTTTGACTATCCTGTTTTTGTCCTCTGTCATAGAGATCCTGCAGCTTTAGGTCTGCAGGATTGGCCCCTTTACATGCTCCAGCGGATTATAGATGGGGTGGGACAGCTCAACCTTAGTTCTGAGCTTGGGTAGTTGCCGGATTGGTCAGCCCACCAACTCTCCCCTGTCTTCACCACCAGGGTGAGCTCTTTGGTATTGCCCTGGCTAGTTCACCCCTTGTAGCAATGAGCAAGGGGCAGGGCCGGTTCTCCTGCTTTCATGCCACCAGGATTGGCTCTCCCATACCTACACCAGCAGGGCTAGCTCTGTGTTGCCCAGGGGATGTGCAGGACCTGTTCTCTGAGTGCTGCAGCTGGTAAGGGGCAGTGACAACTCTCTGATTCTTATGACCTCAGGGCCAGCTCTCCCACCTGCCACAGGTGTTGAGGGGAAGGGGTATCTGTCCCCTACCCATGCTACCATATGGCAGATGAGAGGCAGGGCAGGATCTCCCATGAAAGGGGTCAGCTCCCTCACCAGCTGGAGATGGTAGGAGTGAGTGGGGAGGGCATCTTTCCCTTACCCCCCACCACCACACTGCAGACAAGGGAGGCAGTACCAACAATCCCATTCTCACACCTTCAGGACTGACTCACCATACCCCTGACTACAGGGTCAACTTTACTGTGCTGCCCAGGCAAGGCAGAGGGTCCATTCTCCCGGGTGCTACAGCTGGTGAGGGGTTGCATCAGCTCCCCTGCCTGCTGCAGGTAGCGAGGGGCAAAGGGAAGAGGACAGCTTTCCCTCCTTACCCATTCCACCACATGGCAGACTAGAGGGGCATGACCTCCTCTAACATTCTCACCCTCTCAGGGCCAGCTCACCCATGTCCCCATGAATGGGGTCAGCTCCATTGTGCTGCCCAGGTGAGGAGTAGGACCCTTTCTCCTGAGTGCTTCAGCTGGAGAGGGGCAGGACCAGTTCTTCCTAGTGTTGCAGCCATTGAGGGGTGGAGTCAACTCTGCACAGCCCTATCCTCTCAGCCTTCAGTGATATCAGGAGCTATGGACATCAACAGAGACCATGGCTGCATCAGGGCCATGAACCAGACATGGGCCCCAGCAGCAGCCCGGGCCCAGACATCACCATGGCCCTGAGTAGGAATTAGACCACCCACCTCAAGCCCTCTCCTCCTCTTCAGATACACCTCTGTTCACAGGAAATGAACCATTCTCATTCTCTCATTCTCTCTCATTCTCTCTCATTCTCTCATTCTCTCTCTCTCTCTCTCCTTCCCTCCCTCTCTCCCTCCCTCCCTCCCTCCTCTCCCTCTCTCCCATCCTCCCTCTCTCCCTCTCTCCCTCCCTCCCTCCCTCCCTCCCCCCTCATACCACTCCATACATTTGCTCACCATAATAGTGCCTGGTTGCCTGGCGCCACAAGGTACTGGGCAGGACCATGCTTTCTCCTCCTAGAAATACATTCTTACCAGTGTGTGTCTTGTGAGTGGTGCTGGACAAATGATGGTGTTTATGTAGACCAAGGTACAATCATCCTCCAATCTCCAAATTGAATCAAAAGCTGCTTTTAGAATGGAGTCTCTTCAGATAAAACACAGAAACACAGCCTGAAAAACCATTGTTTATATAACAGTGTAACTTGGAGCAGGGCACAACTTAATCTCAACAAATGGTTTCTGCCACATGGCATTATGGTAGGCTCTTGCAATGTCCTTGTCCTCTTTAGGTGAACTTTGTTAGACTCTGTAATCCCGTTCTAGATCATTTACCACCTTGGTTGTATGGTGGGTGTCTAGTGATAACTGCATGCCTGGTAGCACCCATTGCAGGTCTCTGGCACCTCTGCTTAGAGCCCCCTTCACACCTTAGAACTGATGCATTTTTTGGTAACTAGTTATTGGTATGTTTTAGATGAGAATGAACCACATACCCAGCCTGAATAGCAGTTGCCAGGACTCTGGGATGCTGTTGCCTTTGCAGCCTTCCTTTGGCTGCACTTCCTGCTCCAGTATTATTCTCAGGGTAACATACTGACACGAGGAAACAAAGTCCTTAGTCATCTTATTATATTATATTATTTTTGTCTCTGGACATCCATCCCTCACTCCTGCCTCCCTTGCTGCCTTCCCTTTCTTAGGATCGCCATATTGCCCAAGCTACTTGAACGCACTATGCAATCAAAGGATAACCCTGAACTCCTGGTCTCCTGATCCTCCTATCTCTGCCCCCCTAAGTGCCAAGATTATAGGCCTTTTGTCACTTGTGTTTTATTTCAAATGAATGAAAAATGGACAAGCCTGGCTATTCAACAGACTGAAGCTGATAGATCACAAGTGCAAGGCCTACTTGGGCTATGGGATGAATTAAAGGACAAGTTGAACAACTTACTGAGACCCTGTCTTAAAATAAAAAAAGGGGGCTAAGGATATAGTTCTGTGGTAGGGCACATGCTAGCATGCATAAAGCCCTGGGTTCATTTCCTAGTTATCCCCACCAAAAGCCAGATAAGGTGGTACGTGCCTAATCTCAGCACTTGGGAGGCTGAGGCAGAAGGATGGTAAGTTTGAGGCTAACATAGTATCAATGAAAATTCCTGGAGAGAAGCTGTGTTTGTACAGGCTAATTGGCTGTTTAAAACTGCAGTAATATGAAGATGTTGGACTACTTCACTTGGACTAGCTTTAGCCCTGTGAATAACCATTTCTTGTCTACCTCTGTGTTGGAATATCTTGTGACTAATAGATTAAAACCTTTGGAATCTATTCACTTAGTGGACCATTAGCTTCTACCATCCCAAAACTAAGAATGTCATCAGATAACATCTCAGGCCTATAGGAAAAATCCCCCCATCTTTCTGTAACCACCTCTGGTGTACACACCAAGTGTATTTTAAACTTGCCTTGTATGACTTTCTTTGTTTGGTAAAACTATAAATCTTCTTCCATATTTGAACATGGAATTCGGGGCAACCTAAACCTGTGTTCCTGGGTTACAGTTACTCAAATATGGCCCCTGAATAAGCTATCTCTTATTCCCTTTTAGGTGAGAATTGTGGGTTTTGCATCAATAGTTATGTACTGTGTGAGACCCTGATTTAGAAAAATAGTATAAATCAAAGGATGTATGTGCATGACGCAGCCACATATACACAGCCATAAATCTACATATATAACATACAACAGAGTATGGATATGCACATACACATATATGCACTACTGGCACACATGTACATTCACATACACATCCGCACAGACAGCATACATAGCATATACAATATACATCTATTTATAAATATATGCCTACATTCAAACATAGCACAAAACATGCCATACTAGCCTCTGTCCTGCATTATATATCTCTTGAACACCATTAAAAATACACAGATTTGAATATGGTCCCAACAGAACTCAAAATTGTTACATTTTGGTCCTTTTTTATTATGTATATCTGTGACCTGATTTACTGGATTCTTATTAACTAGGGCAGCTAAAATCAGTTGGTGATTTTATAGTGTTGACTCTGCAAACTTGGAGTTTAAAAGGGCCAAGAAAAATGGAGAAGGGAATTGTTGGGGGAAGGTACATTAAATTGTTGTGTCAATTGTAGTGTGAATGAAGATAACTTTCTAGGTAGATTATTGTGTACTAAACTGCTAGCATAAGTGAGCTCTGCTATGCACTGCTCTGCCAAATACAGAGCCCTCAAATGCTACGTGGGGTGTTTCTAGAGTAAGCCGAGAAGGAACCTAGAGGGTCATCTAGCCAGGAGAGAAGCCCAGTCTAGCTCAAGGCATGTTTTCTCAGCGTATCTTTTGCCCTAAGTCATTATTTACCAACCCCTCTTTGCAAGTGAAGCTGTCTCTGGTGTATGAGTTCTCTTCAGTTTCTGAGTAAGTCTCAGACACTTCAGTCTGAGATGAGAGATTAGAAATCAGAGATTGCTAAACTGCTCATATAGTTTAGCA
The DNA here is from genome assembly GCF_007827085.1 of Peromyscus californicus insignis. NCBI lineage: Eukaryota > Metazoa > Chordata > Mammalia > Rodentia > Cricetidae > Peromyscus > Peromyscus californicus. The sequence continues at coordinate 18,454,790 of NW_026294391.1, read as the reverse complement.
GTATAGTGCTTGTTTAGCATGTGTGAAAGCATGCTTTCAACCCTCCCAGCCAGTGTCATTTTGCAAGTATGTTTCCTTTTTAACCAGTGTGCATGTGAGTAACTAACAATACTTAGATTTTAGCAATAAATTGCAGCTCATTTGATTCTGGTTATATAATACAGTGACTGTTTATCAAATAATACTAAGTACCAGGATCTTTTGGCTGGGCACATGGCTACTACATTTCAGAAAGTTAATATTAGGGAAAGCATTTCATGAGGACCTAAGTTGTTTTGTTTTCTTGGTGATACCAGGGAAATTGGGGTCCCCTCATGAATAAAAGAATTTAAGAATGGCCTCAAACAGAAACTTGAGGACAATTTTATTAGAGTTTAAAAGAAGAACCTCAGGGCAGGTGAACTGTAAACCTAAGCAGCTATGCAGAAGGGCAGACTGGAGGAGAGAAGGAAAAAGAACCATGCTGATTGAGTTAAGCCAGTATGGAGCTCAGCCACATGGTGTGAAGGAAAGCTCTATAGAATGTGAAAAGGGGCATGGGATGTAGCTTATTTGGTAGAGTGTCTGCCTAGGAAGAATGAAAAAGCCCAAGTACTAGAGAAAGTATACTTAGGCTCTGGATAGCATTGAAAAAGAAGAAACAAACAACAACAAAAGGAAAGGTTATACTCTTCTAAGGCAGGCAAACCCTACAGAACATCGTAGCAGCTTGGGGACTACACTAGGGAGCAGGAATTCAGGGAAGGAAAAGTACATTGTCTAAGTAAAAGGCTATTCCTTCTATCTTTCTTAGCATGGTTTAAAGATGAACCCATCCTCTTGAGTCCCTTAGCCAGGTCAGTAGCCAGCTCAGGAATGTTAACTCTCTACACAGGCCAGAGATTTCATCCTCTCTGCAAGAGGAAATAATTTCCCTTAATGAGTCTTTACTGCTGCTGTGTCATTAGGATGTCAGTTTCTAGCTCCGTTGTTGTTTAGCTCTCTGTTTTTGGAATGTAGGGCATCAGAGTGCTCTACTCTGGAGTATGTGTTAACCCAGGACGGGACCTTCCCCCCTCTCCTCTCCTCAGAACACAGCAGGGTTAGCAACCACAAGGCAGGACACTGGTATAATAGTCCTTCAGACCCCACCTGTAACACCGAAATATTATGCATCATATCCAGGTTGTAAAAAGAGGCATCTTAAGTACTCTGGATATGAAACAGGGACAGGTCTGCATTCCTCTTGTCAGTGACTAGGTTATATCATCTCATTGCTACTTATACATGCTGTCCTTTGAGTTAGTAGAAAAGTTTTCTTGGTATTGTGTCTCCACCCCCCCCCCCCCCCCCCGCAACCTATTGATCAAACTTAGAGCCTTGCACATATTAGGCAAGTGTCCTACCACTGAACTATATACTGTATCCCTCAAAAGTCAACTGATTGTTTTTGAGACAACTCACTTTGTAGCCCAGTCTGACTTTTAACTAGATGTAGTCTTCCTACTTTGGCCTCCCAAATACTGGGATGACATGAAACACCATGCCCAGCTCAAAAGTCAATTTTAGACTGAGAATTGCTCTTTTCCTTAAGTCAGAGGTTTGTTTTCTCCTTGGGATTGGTTTGGTGTGGTTTGTTGGCAGAGGTACTACACACTGAATTGTTATAAATTTGCTAGTCAGCCCATAGGCTTTTGACATGAATAATCATATATCCAGACCAGCTTCTATATGTATGTCATGGATGTGGCCTATGCGTATATATGTATGTTCATATGAAATGATAGTGTAAGGGGAAACTCTGTAAGTCATAGCTGTTTCCAAAATAAGCAGTTGTTGTTTTTCTCATTTGTCATGTCTTATTTTAAAGGTTTTATGACTGAATTGATTCTTGGCCCATCTTAGAAAGGTCTGTCCCTATATATAAGCATTTTCCATATGCTGTGTAAAAATATTACAACTTGAATTAAATAGTCCCAAATATATTTGGATCTGACAATTTTCACAAAAATATGATTTTTTTTCTTTTTTGTGGGGGTGTATTTCTTTTAATTAAAGAAATGTAGTTGGTATATACTTGTGTGTCCTATGCCAGATCTATATGTATGTGCCATTAATGCCTCGTGTTTCATATAGAACATGTTCCACATATAGCCTAACATATATAGCATGTGTTATAGATTGTTACCACATCACAAGTGGCAGTAGGCACAGGTGTTAGAAAATTTGTAGTCCTTAAAATGATCTAACAGAGAAGATCCTAATCAGAATTCTTGCCTAATTTTTATTACATCTTCCTCTAGACAAGCAGATGCCCAGTGTTAGGAAGTCAGTTTGAGAAACATTGCAGGGACCTACTGAATGAGAACCCACAGGCCAATTCCACATTGCCAGAATTGTTCCACTCCCAGGAAGACCCAGAACCTCCACAGGGATGGCCTGGACCAAGCCAGGACTCTATCTCAAAAATATACATACTCAGAGGAGAGCACACTGTCAGACTTGGGACCCCCAAATCCAGGGTCCCTCTTCACCCCTACCTGTTCAGGAGCACACTTTGTAACCAGTGAGCACAGCCTGGCTCCTTAAGAAGACAGCCCCACCTCAGAAGCCTTCACTGCCTAATCTCGAGCCCAAAAAGTACTGGAGCCTAGAGAGTACACCTACAGACTCTTACCTAGCTGTCCCAACAAGTCCTCACTAGCACCATTTACTGAGTCCCGGATGTGTGTGTGATTCACCTGTCCTTCTCTTGTAGCCCCTCTGTGCTCAGCAGTGCCCCAGCCACGAGACAGCCAGCATGTGAATGAGGATACAACTTTCCCTCAGCCAGAAGCCCAGCTCTCTTCCAAGTGTCGACAGCTACAGACATCAACCATGGAAACCTCTCGCTCCCCTTCACCCCAATTTGCCCCACAGAAGCTGACAGATAAGCCTCCCCTGCTTATCCATGAAGACAACTCAGCAAGGTATTGTCCTATGACAGCATATTATGTATTCATTCTATCATCCCTTCAGTGTTTGTTGCTGGAGCCTTGCTGCAGCTTCAAACACTGGGGTAAAAATTTGATCATAGAAAATTGTGTGGAGAATGAGCCACAGCTCAAATGACCAGTTATAATTTAGTGACATCATGATCCCCTTCGTGCCCGAATTCATTTCCATTTGTCTTATTCCCTGGCACATGCAGACTAAGCATGTTTTGCCAGTGATCAAAATCAGATTTAACCTAAGTATAAGATCTTTAGGTAAAGTTGAATAATGTCCAGTAGTTTCATACTCTTTAAATTTCCCCCTCTCTCCTTCCTTCCCTCTTGTTTTTTGGATACAGGATCTTGATGTATAACCTGGGTTGGTCTTGAACTCACTGTGTAGCCTAGATTGTCTGTGTAACCTATAATGTCTTTGAACTCTTCATCCTATTGCCTCTAACCTCTAAAGTGCTGAGATAGCCAAGGACTCTATTAACCGAGCTATATCCTTAGTTCCTCAACCTACCACCCTTAAACTTCTGAATAACTCAGATAAAAAGCCCAGTGTCGTGGGCTACCTCTTTTCAAGTTATTGGTCAGTAAGGTCTCATAGACCCCATTCATTATAGGTTATTACCATTGCTGTTGGTTACCTTCCAGAACTTCATGGTAAGATCCTATTGCTGAAGATACCACATACTTGAATCATAAAACATGAAAACAAGCTGGTAATGACCTAAAAGCTTCATCACCACTGGCTATATTTCATATTGCTAGAAGGTGTTATTGACAATACTAGGGGAATAAACTAATCAACAATTTTACCCAGCTGTGAACTCTGGGGAATTATGATGAATTGCCTGGAAAGATCTACTGGTGCAGTAGTGATAGGAATGTTATGGGAGTAACCAACCTATTTTCTGATTGGATTTAAGAGCTGCTCCACAAAACAGAACAGTAGCAGTACTGTTAACAGTGCCAGGCACTCATAGCTGGGTAGGTCTTAGACCCTAGGAGAGAAAGAAAAGCAACTACTATCATTCTGCTAAGTGGACATGGCATTAAACCTTCCCTTAAGTACTTGTCTTTATACCCATAGGTTGGTACATCTTAACCCTCATCAGATAAACTTCTTTTGCAATAGAAGACAATTAACATAGAGATCAATAACTCTTGCAGAGAATATGAAACTTCTAAGTTTTCAACCCTAAATGGGACATGATATCACACTTTCTCCCAAAATTCAGAGATCGTTGTGGAAGAGTGACTGGAAAGCTTGTAAGAGGCAAAGGTAGTGAATGACTACAATGAAACTGTTTTCCAGACAGCACAGGACAGCTGCACGTAGGAGCTCACAGTGGCTTTGACTACATGCTCAAGATTAAGCCAGACAAATCCCAGCATAGATGTCACAAAGTCCCACCCCCTACTGAGAAGCTGTTGGCAATCAATGAGAGAGGGAGAGTCAGTTTTTCTTTCAAGATATGTCCCCTGGGAGGCTACCCATGCTTCAATAGACAGTCCTACACCCATGCACATACTAACAACACTAAGTGGACTCAGAGGTTTTAAAAGACAAAGCAAAACAAAAAGCAACATAAAATTGGGAAGGAATAGTGGGGGAATGTGGGGTAGATTTGATGAAACATGAGTATGTGTGGAATTCTCAAATAATAAAAAATCATTTTAGAAAGGACATCATTGATGTAATTATATCTCTGTCCTGGTTAGGTTTCTACTGCTGTGATAAGGTCCATGACCAAAAGCAACTTGGGGAGGAAAGGATCTCTTTCACCTCACAGCTTATAAGCCATCATTAAAGAAAATCAGAGCAGGAACTGAAGCAGAGACCTTGGAGGAACACTGCTTACTGGCTTGTTCTCCATGGCTTGCTCAGCCTGCTTTCTTTTTTTTTCTTTTGTTTATTATTAAGAAGTGTTCTATCCATTTTACATACCAACCACAGATGCCCCTCTCCTCCCTCCTCCTGCCCCCCAGCCTCCCCTCCCAGCCCAACCCCCATTCCCACCTCCTCCAAGGCAAGGCCTCCCATGGGGAGACAGCAGAGCCTGGTACACTCAGTTGAGGCAGGTCCAATTCCCTCACCCTGTACCAAGGCTGTGTAGGATGTCCCACCATAGGCACTGGGCTCCAAAAAGCCCACTCATGCACCAGGGATGGATCCTGATACCAGTGCCAGGGGGACCCTTAAGCAGGTCAAGCTAAACAAGTATCTCGACTATGCATAGGGCCTAGTCCAGTTCCATGGAGGCTCTACAGCTATTGGTCTGCTGTTCATGAGTTCCCACTAGTTTGGTTTGGTTGTCTCTGTAGGTTTCCCCATCATGCTCTTGATGCCCCTTGCTCATAGAATCCCTCTTCTCTCCCTCTGCAACTGGACTCCTGGAGCTCAGCTTGGTGTTTGTCTGTGGATCTCTGCATCTGCTTCCATCAGTTACTGGATGAAGGCTCTATGATGACAGGGTATTCACCAATCTGATTACTGGAGTAGGCCAGTTCAGGCACCCTCTCCACTATTGCTAGTAATCTAAGGTGGGGTCATCCTTGTGGATTCCTGGGAACTTCCCTAGCACTCTGTTTCTCCCTATTCCCATGATATCTACCTCTATCATGGTATCTCTTTCCTTGCTCTCCCACTCTGTCCCTGTTCCAGCTCTACCATACCATTCCCTTATGTTCTCATCCCCCATCCTCTACCCTCCATTGCGATCCATGTGTCCCTCTTAGGATCCTCCTTGTTAGCTAGCTTCTCTGGAGCTGTGGGTTGTAGTCTGGTTATCCTTTGCTTTACATCTAGTATCCATTTATGAGTGAATACATACCATGTTTGTCCTTCTGACTCTGGGTTAACTCACTCAGGATGATATTTTTTTAGTTCCATCCATTTGCCTGCAAATTTCATGATGTCATTGTTTTTTACTGCTGAGTAGTATTCCATTGTATATATGTGCCACATTTTCTTTATCCATTCTTTGGTTGAGGGGCATCTAGGTTGTTTCCAGGTTCTGGATATTACAAATAATGCTGCTATGAACATAGTTGAGCATGTGTCCTTCTGGTATGATTGAGCATTCCTTGGGTTATGCCCAAGAGTGGTATAGCTGGGTACTGAGGTAGATTGATACCCAATTTTCTGAGATACCACCATACTGATTTCCAAAGTGGCTGTACAAGTTTGCACTCCCACCAAAAGTGTTCCACATCCTTTCCAGCATAAGCTGTTATCAGTGTTTTTGATCATAACCATTCTGACAGGTGTAAGATGGTATCTGAGTTGTTTTGATTTGCACCTCTCTGATGCAAGGATGTTGAGCAATTCCTTAAATGTCTCTTGGCTATTTGAGATTCTTCTCTTGAGAATTCTCTGTTTAGCTCTGTAATCTATTTTTAATTGGATTGTTTGGTATTTTGATGTCTAGTTTCTTGAGTTCTTTATATATTTTGGAGATCAACCCTCTGTCAGATGTGGGGTTGGTGAAGATCTTTTCCCATTCTGTAGGCTGTCATTTTGTCTTATTGACCATGTCCTTTGCCCTGCAAAAGCTTCTCAGTTTGAGTTGGTCCCATTTACTAATTGTTGCTTTCAGTGTCTGTGCTACTGGTGTTGTATTTAGGAAGTGGTCTCGTATGGCAATGCGTTCAAGACTACTTCCTACTCTTCTATCAAGTTCAGTGTAACTGGATTTATGTTGAGGTCTTTGATCCACTTGGACTTGAGTTTTGTGCTTGGCGATAGATATGGATCTATTTGCAGTCTTCTACATGTTGGCATCCAGTTATGGCAGCACCATTTGTTGAAGATGCTTTCTTTTTCCCATTGTACAGTTTTGTCAGCCTGCTTTCTCATACAACCCAGGACCACCTGCCACGGTGGGCTGGGCCCTCCCACATCAAATTAATCAAGAAAATGCCCCACAGACTTGCCTGTAGGCCAGTCTGATGGAGGCATTTTCCAATTGCACTTCTTTCTTCCCAGAAGATGTTAGCTTGTATGGCATTAACAACCACAAGAAAAAAAAAACAAGCACAGTCTCCAGTGATGGTGTTGAATCCACAGCTTTACGTGTATGCCTCAGCTGTGTTTTATGTCTTAAATGGTATCATTTAAACATCTTTCAATTAATAGCATTGTTAGGGATCTGGACAGAAGGTGTCCTAGTCTGGTAGTTTCTGCTTTAATATAATCCCATGGGCTAATTGGCTTAGAAACAACAGAGATGGCTTGCTCATGTTTCTGGAGACTGGAAGACCAAGGTCAAAGTGTGGCAGATTCAGAAACCTGTTTCATAGATGGCACCTTCTTGTTATGTCTTCATATGTAGAGGAGGCAGGAAACTCTGTAACGTTCTTTTATAAAGACATTAATACCATCCATGAGGCTCCATTTTCAACATACCACTTCTCTAAGGCTCTATCTTCTAAGACCATACCTAGGGTATTAAATTTCAACCTAGGAAGCCATACATTGTGGCACACGCCTTTAATTACAGCACTCAAGAGGCAGAGGCTGCTCCTGTGTGTTTGAGGCCAGCCTGGTCTACATAGTGAGACCCTGTCTCAAAAAAAAATCAGCCTAGGAATTTGGGTGCACATAAACGTTCTTATCATAGCAATAGGAAAAGCAATAAGATGACCTATGTGATAGCATTTTCATATGCCAGTCAGCTTAGGGTGCCTATAGCTTCTCAAGTCATTAGAACTATAGTGAACACAGTGGGCTTCATAGCAAAACAGAGTGTCTTACATTGGGGCTGAAGACCTGTGTGAATCTAGGAAGTGGCTTTTTGTCCCAGTGAATGCTAGTTTTCTTTTTTGCTTTTTTGAGAATCTATTTGCTGTTTATCACAGACTAGCCACAAACTCAGCAGTCCTCCTGCCTCAGCCTCCCTAGTGCTAGGATTACAGGCATGAGTTACTATGCCTAGCTAAAAACTTGTCGTTTTTAAAACATGTTTGCCCTGGGTAAATCACTGACACTAAAACAGAACAAGTGAATTCCCTGTGTACAGCAGGGTATCCCTTACAGTGGCATGTCTTTGTAAGGGTGGCTTCAGGTGTTAATATGTGGGAGACACATGGAACATGGGATGCAGTGCACATGACAAAGCTCCTGAGAGGGACTCATGGGTGGAGGTACTCAGCAATGATTCCAAGCACAGCAACTCCCAATAGAAGTTTTCCAGGGACATGGAAGGCCACCCAGGCACCTGATGGTATACAACAACCTACTTTTAGACTTGTAGTAATTCTATCCATTGATGATTTTTCCTACAAAGGGAGATTTAACAAATGGGGCTTGATGCATTTTTTTTTTGCATTGCCCTCAGAATAAAAACACGAAATCAAGGAATGTTAGCTATAGCTCATGTGATAGAGCACTTGTCTTCACCTAAGTCCCTGGGTTCAATGCCCAATTTCATTAGAAAGCAAAAATGAATATTAAATATCTCATGTCATCCAGGACCTCTCTCTCCCTCCAGTGCCTATAGGTGTGTGGCAGAATTTGAGTTGGACTGCTAGGCATCCGGAGACCATGTGAGGGGTCAGATGAGGACAATTTCCAACCTCTGCCTTGTCTTTCTGTTTGGCTGGTTGACAGTGGGTCTTTGTGTTGGGATCCCTGTATGAATCGTGGGTGGGAATCTGTACATGTCAAGATTTCAGAGGACAGCCCTTGTCTTTGCAGAATTGAGCGGGTGATGGACAACAACACCACTGTGAAGATGGTGCCCATAAAAATTGTACACTCAGAAAGCCAGCCCGAGAAGGAGAGCCGCCAGAGTCTCGCATGCCCAGCCGAGCTGCCTGCCCTGCCCAGTGGGCTGGAGAGGGACCAGATCAAGACATTGAGTACATCGGAGCAGTGCTACTCCCCGCTTCTGTGTGTACACACGACAGGAGGTGGAAGCCCCTTATAGAGCCCGCCCTCCAGAGCCCCGGCCTCCCAGCACCCCTGCACCTCCTGTCAGAGATAGCTGTTCTTCCCCTCCCTCACTCAACTATGGGAAGGCCAAGGAGAAGACTGAGGATGACTTGAAGTCTGAAGAATTAGCCAGAGAGATTGTGGGAAAGGACAAGTCATTGGCTGACATCTTGGACCCCAGTGTGAAGATCAAAACCACCATGGATCTGATGGAGGGAATTTTCCCCAAAGACGAGTACCTTCTGGAGGAAGCTCAGCAGCGGAGGAAGCTGCTTCCCAAAGTCCCCTCACCTAGAGTCACAGAGGACAAGTGAGTAGATGGCACATAACATGGGGTGCTTGTTCCTCATTCCCTATCTTGTAGGCTTAGAAGTGAAAGAAGGGACTTAGGGGTATATTGATATTCATGATTGCTTCTAGGGGGAGGTGATGGTTTTTTTGGGGGGTCCCCAGTACTTAGCACTTTTTGGTAAGTTTTTAAATTATCATACCTGGATTTGATTGTATGGGACTTAGCAGAGGTAAGATGATGCCCACTGCAGCTGTTAATGTCCTTAGCTTACAACTGGCATGATTATGGCAGTATCCACATATCCATCCTCTCTAGGGACCTTTAGGAGTGTAATTTGGTAGGTTTCTCTGTTACACTGGAGAATGGAGCACTCCTGACATCTAGTGGATAGGTAGCAGATACTACTAAAGATCTTATAGTGTATTAGACAGCCCCCAGATACTCTCAGTGCTGGCCTGAGAAACCCTCTGTTAGTGTGAGGCTAACTGTCCACCCACTCACCTGTGTTGTGTCCATCATCTAATCTCTATTTTCAATATGTATTTCACATGCCTGTCCATCTATCTATCTATCTGTTTTTGAAGTAGAGTCTCTCTGTGAAACTTGGGCTCCCTTGATCTTGGTCCTTCTACTTCAGCTTCCCAAATGCTAGGGTTATAGGAATATGCCAGCACACCTGCCTATCTCCCTCCTACCCACTTCTTGATAATGTTGAACTAGAATCCAGGTCCTCATATATATTAGGCAAAGTTGTCATCACTAAGCTATAAGCCTTACCCATTTTATTTTGTTTGAGACAAGTTACCTATACTGACTTTGAACTCAAAATCTTCCTGCCTTAGATTCCTGAAAGCTAGTATTGTATATGTGTCCTACAGCTATCATGTAATCTTTACATGTGTTTA